>NW_015547700.1:432993-439586 GCF_001515605.1 Sinocyclocheilus anshuiensis
GAAAGAAAGAAAGAAAGAAAGAAAGAAAGAAAGAAAGAAAGAAAGAAAGAAAGAAAGAAAGAAAGAAAGAAAGAAAGAAAGAAAGAAAGAAAGAAAGAAAGAAAGAAAGAAAGAAAGAAAGAAAGAAAGAAAGAAAGAAAGAAAGAACAATAGATAGATGAAGCTTGAACTCCAATGGCCAGGAAAGGTCAGAGGTCATAGCCATGAGCAGGTGTGTGTGAGCACAGGATCTGGAGCGAGTCGTTTTATGAAGCTGTTGTCTCTTAATGAAATGCTGTAAATGGATGGAAGCCCAGAGATCCAGTGATGTCATTAAAATAATAAAGCTCTCTCAGGATACTAGTCAAACATCTAGATGACTCTGGCCTCTCCTCTCTCTCCCACTGTGTTAAGATGATCACCAGGGGACAGAAAACACCACATAAATCATTTCACATCACATCAGATTTAGATTTTACATTGCCAGGAGCGACATGCCTTGAAGAATACTGCGGCAATAAAGCAATTGTGTGGTTGTTCACTTAAATATATGATACTCTGTGAGGGTGAACATGTGCGTCATGGGTGTTTTACAGATAAGCATTTGTAAAAATGTGGGAATGTGATCTCTTAGTCGTTTGCCTGTTACTAGTGCAATTTCTGTGAATTAAAGCAGTAGTTCACCCAAAAAATGAAAATACCCTCAAAATGTACTCACCCCAAGGCCATCCAAGATGTAGATGAGTTTGTTTCTTCATCAGAGCAGATTTGGAGAAATTTAGCGTTACATCACTTGTTCACCAATTGATCCTCTGCAGTGAATGGGTGCCGTCAGAATGAGAGTCCAAACTCACCCCCATGTCATCCAAGATGTTCATGTCTTTCTTTCTTCAGTTGCAAAGAAATGAAGGTTTTTGAGGAAAACATTCCAGGATTTTTCTCCATTTAATGGACTTCAATGGGACTAATGGGCTGAAGGTCCAAATTGCAGTTTCAGTGCAGCTTTAAAGGGCTCTACATGACCCCAGCCGAGGAATAAGGGTCTTATCTAGCGATAATTGCTACTGCTTGTAACAGTGCTTGATCTGTGCATATCTCTCCTGATTCAGACAAGATTACATTTTCACTGCAGAAAGCAATATTATGGATATAGGACTCATATTTTAGTTGGAAGCCACAGTTTTAAGTTAACGTCTTATTGATGGATTTATTACAAACACAGCTTTTCTTTTCACAAGACATTAATTGATAGACTGGAGCTGTGTTACTTATGGATTATTGTGATGCTTTTATCAGTTGTTTGGACTCTCATTCTGGGTGAGCAAATTTTCCTGTAAATTTTCATTTTTGGGTGAACTATTCCTTTAAAGCTCTCAAATGGAATGTGTAAATATGTATTTTTAAATAGAAACAGACATAGTCATGTATTTCTGAAAAGTCAACAGTGGGCACTAAACATATTTCTCTTGTTTTGTCTTTCGAATGTCCATCTCTCTCAAAGCCTGTCACTGTAACTTACATGCCCGCCGCTGTCGCTTCAACATGGAGCTGTATAAGCTATCGGGCCGCAGGAGTGGAGGAGTCTGTCTCAACTGCAGACACAACACAGCCGGACGGCACTGCCATTACTGTAAAGAGGGCTACTACAGAGACATGACCAAGGCCATCTCACACAGACGCGCCTGCAAAGGTAAGCAACCATTTACACTGAGAAAAATGTCAATTACTTTACACCTACTGCAGATAAAAATACATGTTAGATCAACAATATTCCCCAAAATGTTGTCCCAACTAGCCTAAAATAACTTAAAAGAGAATATTCTAGTGCTGCAGATTGAGGGTTTCACCGTTCGCAGCATGAATAAATTACAACCCCAATTCCAAAAAGGTTGGGACATTTTGTGAAATGCCATAAAATCAAGAATATGTTATTTGTTAATTCTCTTAACCTTTATTTAATTTACTTAAGTACAAAGAAAAAATGTCCAATGTTTTCACTGTCCAATTTAATTGTAAATATAAACAAATTTAGATTTTGATGGCTGCAACACACTCCAAAAAAGTTGGGACAGAGGCATGTTTAACACCGTCACATCATCTTTCCTTTTAATTACAATGTTTAATCGTTTGAGAATTGAGGATACTAATTGTTAAAGTTTTGCGAGCAAAATTTTTGTCCAATCTCGCTTACTACAAGACTTCAGATGCTCAGCAGTCTGTGATCGTCGTTGTCTGATTCTCCTTTTCATGACTGGTCATATATGTTCAATAGGAATCAGATCTGGACAGCAGACAGGCCAGTCTAGCACATTCACTCTGTGCCTACGAAAACACGCTGTTGTAGCACATGCAGAATGAGACCTGGCATTGTCTTGATCTAATAACCATGGACTTCCCCTGAAAGACGTCATCTTGATGGCAGTATATGTCTCTGTACAATTTCAGTATATGCCTCCATGCCAATGGTACCTCCGCACATATGCCAGTCACTCTGCTGCACCCTCATACCATGACAGACGTTTGCTTTTGCATCTGTCGCTGATGAAAGTCTGGATGGTCCCTTTGGTCTTTGGAACAATTTTTTTCCCAGAAACAAGATGAAATGTGGACTCATCTGAGCACAGCACACATTTCCACTGTCTTTTTGACTATCTGAGATGAGCTCAGGCCCAGAGAACCCCGAGGCATCACTGCATAGAATTGATGTATAGCTTTCTCCTTGAGTAACAGAGTTGCATTTATTGATGCAGCGGCAGACTGTGTTAAATGACAGCAGTTTTCCGAAGTACTCCTGAGCCCATGTGGCTATATTTAACACCGGAGCATGACGGTTTCTTATGCAATGCCATCTGAGGGCTCAAAGGTCACACACATTCAACGGAGGTTTCTTGCCTTGCCCTACACAGACTGAGATTTCTCTGGATTCCCTGAATCTTTTCACAATATTATGTGTGGCAGTTGATGAAATTTAACCTAAATTCTTTGCAATTTTGCATTGAGAAATGTGATTTTTGATTTGTCTGATATTCCTCTCATGAAATTTGGCACGAAGTGATGAGGCATGATCCAGCTTTGCTTGCAAAGACTGAGACGCTCCTTTTAAACCCAAACTTGATACATTGACCCATTACCAATTCACCTGCTTACTGTGAACTGTTTCAAAACAGTTTCATTTGGATATTCTGTAACCTTTTCACTTTTATTTTGCCTCTGTTCCAACTTTTTTTGGAGTGTGTTGCAAATCAAAATTTGTTTATATTTACAAAATACATTTCAGTTGGTCAGTGAAAACTCTGGAAATCTTTTCTTTGTACTTTTGACAATTAAATAATAGTTCAAGAGAATTAACAAATCACAGATTCTTGATTTTATTGCATTTTACAAAATGTCCCAACTTTTCTGGAATTGGGATTGTATGTGGTAACTATGGGACTGTTGCTGTGCTGTTTTCTGACTTTATTTACACTGTTATTTTTGTCATCACTATTAGTTATTGGTTGTGTGGTGATGTTAAAAGCAATTCTGCATTTAATGAGGTTTGTTAATGGTTGTACTGTAGTAGTTATTAAGGTCTGTGTGTATTTATGATTACACATAATCAATTAGCAGATGCTTTTATCCAGAGTGACTAACAACATCACACACAATTTATCATATAGAATCAATATTATTCACAGGATAGCAATGCCATGTTATAAGAGCAGGAACTAAATGCAGAAATGTAGAGAAAAGACAACTGTAAATATTAGCTTTGCTTAAATAGCTTTGCAGGATGTTTTCTTCCTGACAGACAAAGTTTGATGAGTTTTCTTATTAGGAATCTACATGTAAATAACCCATATGTAATAACAAGTAGTGTCATTGAGAACAGTTATTAAGTCAGTAATATCTTTGATCCCGAAGAAATTATGTAATTTAAAAAATAGTAAATGATGTAATTTATGACCATAAATCATTTTGAAGATCAACATAACTACATTTAATAATTAAAAAATGCTTAAAAGTGCAAAATTTGGGCTTGGATTCAAAAAGTCCTTCTTCAAATCCACAAAATACTTTGAAATATGTTCCAGGTCCTTTTATATTATATGCTTAAAAAAAATTGTTTTTGTTTAATTTAGAGAAATCTAATGAGTTTGAGCTGAAAGAGATTAGAATAAGACAGTATTTATACAAAGGGGTTTCCTGGAAAATGAATACAGGCCAAGTAGACAAGAAGGATTGCCATGGAATTTGGAACAACAGAGGATATTAACAATAATAGTGAAACAAGCCAATTATTCACTCACCCGTAAAAGAAAAATAAATGTAAAGGCACCAGAGATTACGCATGTGTTCTAGACCTGAGGGACCTCACGTTCACACCTAAAGGTCAGATGGTCTGTAAGGTTCTGTTCAAAAACTTAGTGAGCTGCCTATGCATGTAGGCAGCATTTTAAAGCACCATAAGAACACTCCCAATGTGAAGGCTGTTTCAAAAGCAAGGCAGCATGATTATGCCGTTCTTTTGGCCAAATTCTAAGGCAGTACTACATATTCATTGCAAACAAAGCAATCCCATAATGCATAATGCAAAGAATCCTCCAAGATTAATAAAGTGAGTATGGAACCTGGTTTCTGCCGCTGGATAAAAAATAAAAAAGGTAATTAATTTTAAATCTCACAAATCTGATATTTTTCTTTCTATTTAGATTTTATATCTCAAAATTGTGAGATATAAACTCAGAATTGCAATATAACTCAACATTCTGAGTTTTATATTATTTTATATTCTGTCAGAAACAAAAAAAAAAAAACGGAATTGCGAGATGGAAACTCAGAATTCAGAGAAAAAGTCAAAATTAAGACATGAAAAATCAGAACTCCGAGGAAAAAAGTTAGAATTGCAAAATGTAAACTTCAGTATTTCTGTGCTTACAGTATTTTGAAATGAGCTTAGAAAATTATTGCTAATGCTATTGTTGCAAACTCTGTTTGAATCAATTGTGAGTTGAATCTCCCATGCAGTTCACATGTAGAATGTTCCAAATCAGTCACTTATCCAACTTGCACTGCACTATGTTTTGTAACAGAGCCTGATTATGGACATGAGATGAGAAACATTTCTTAAAGATGGGCATACAGTTGAAACAAGTGCATGTAAATGCATATAATATACTTTTCTTATAAAACATGAAATCCGGTTACAGTATGTCTTTCACAACCATCTGAAATCAGACATACTGAAATTGCTGTAAAGTTTTAAATGCATGGATTTTATCCACTGTTGGTTCACAGATGAATTTCACAATGCCATTCCCCTGTGTTCCCATAGTCCATTCACTCACAAAATATTCTGTGGTATTGCATATTTCCCACCTTCAAGCCAAGATAACTTCTATTCTCATCTGACTCTCGCAGACCCCGAATTTGACGGACTGAAAGCTTCAACAAACTGCAGCATAATTGATATGAGAGGCCGCTAACCCAATCACTGGGGTAGCTTAATTTTTTGCGGACTGGCGGGTTCCAAAGCACAGATGTGATGGATGGCAAACACTGCCCAAGTTTCATTGACATTGCTGTGTATTATTATCACGTCAGGAATGTATCTTATTCAGGGGAGGTTACAAATGGTTTTCAACAGCTTTCCTATGCCAGCCAAAACATTTACTCAGGCTAAATATGGGATGCTTGGAGGCCAGATGCGAGGGATACAGGCAAGCTAGGTTTTCAAAAGTAGCCTCTTGAAATGACCTTAACATTAAGTATATGGCCGGTAAAGTCAAAGCTCGTTCGGGAAATGCTGAGGAGTTCCAGTCACCATTGTCAAGCTGAGTGCTTCACTCCTCTCAGGTGACACACTCCTCAACATCGTTACGTCCTCTAGCGGACTGCCATATTTATTGTTCATGTCAGCCAACCATCTCATTGTGCTTGTTTTAGACAGGAAACGCAACATTGTGCCAACAGTGTTCAGCGCTTATGAAAATTCTATAGGGGGTGGTTTGGAAAAGAAAGGAATATCACTTGTAAATAAGGCGGCAGTGCACCTACCAAGACAAATCGGACCCAAAACCAGATCCATTGTCAGTGGCAGTCTGGAACACCTCATGCTTTATATTGCAGATTAACAACTTCATCCCTCACTGAGTACAATGTAAACACCATGTCACCCACAAGAACTATGTCATTTCTTTCTCTCACATTTGCGCTTAAAGGAATAACTCATCCCAAAATAAAAATTCTCTCATTAATTACTCACCCTCATATCATTGTTTGATTGATCAAAATAAAACTGAAATCGCTATACGGCTTAGTGTGATTATCAAATTGCAAAGGCTGCAATTTAATTCAATAAGTATATGCAGAGTGAAGCGCAGCGCTGTTTTTTGGATACGCAAGCAGATCAGGATCCAGGTTTTCAGTGTCTCGGAGCAGCTCGGTTTGCAGTAAATGCTGCTCCACACAAACTCATCTCTACATTTGCAGAGAGAAAATACAACGTGTGCGACCATCTTTCCAGAAGCACTTATAAAATAAATCTGTGAAGCTTTAGGGCTCCATGCAATTTTTCACTAAAACAAAAACTCTATGGTTTATTGTTTGAAAATGAAGAAAGCCATAAATATATA
>NW_015547700.1:439615-443197 GCF_001515605.1 Sinocyclocheilus anshuiensis
TTAAAAATGAAGAAAGACATAAATATATATATATATATATATATATATATATATATATATATATATGTTTTTTATTATTATTATTATTATTATTATTATTTTATTTTATTTTACAGCCAAATAGTACAATAGTATTTTTATTTAATAATGATGATGATGATGATGATGAAGATTATGATGCATATTTTCCCCCAATATCATGCATCCTGACTTTGTTTCTTTTGTGGAACACAGAAGAATTTGAAATGTAATTATTTTCCATGCAGTTGCAATAAAAAAGGTATTAAAAAAAAGATGCAAAAATCACCATAAATTCTAATAAATGTAAATGTATCATAAATGGCTTGTTTACTATTATGTTCTAAAGCCATTCAATAAATTTAAATAAAAAAGTTAATAAAAAAAAAAAGTTACACTCCAACCTAGAGCTCTGTGCCAACTTTTTAAAGAAAGTAGCAGACTGTATCAGTATCTGATTTGTAAATCAGATTCTCTTTTGAGTCTGATCTTCGCAATGAATCACTTGATTCAGTTCACAAAACAGGTCTAAATGAGTAGTTCACAAATCTGACTAATTCATCTCACAATTTCACTCATTGCGATTAACTGCCCTCTGCAGGGCTATTAGTCAATAACTATGACTGCATACAGTATGTAGAAAATAGTGCACAAGTCATTTGGACTAATTTTATTGTACTTTTGCATCCTTTTAACAGCTTAAAAAGCTTAGTCCCCATTCATTGCAATGGCATGGAAATGTGTGGCCTGGAACATTTTTTTTAAAACTTTTTCCTTTAGTGCGCCACTGAAGAAAAAGTCATATTTGGAACGACATAAGTGTGAACAAATTATGACAGAATTTACATTTTTGGGTGAACTGTACCTTTAAACATAGAGAGGGGTTTTCAACAGCCATGAGAATTTACAGTCCATGCCGCATTGCTCCACGCTTATTTCTCCAGCATCTCTTCTTACTACTGCTGAATTATTAGCAGCTCTGGTTTAGATTATGTGCTGTAGAGTTGTAGGGTCGTCTATGAAGGCGTAAGAGTGGTGTCGTAATTCAGCAGGCGGTGGGCTGGTTGGTGGGTGGCTTAAGTGCAGAACTGTAGCTGCTTTTTTCTGAATGTTAAGTGGGCATTGAAATTCAAAGCATCCCACCACTTTGTGTAGCATTTATTACCATCAGCTAAATCATCAGTGATGGGGAATAGTGAAACAAATCCAATTGAAACTGCTTAAACACTGTTATTAAAAATGTTTTCTGTCCTCAAAGCATAATTTCTATAATTCTTCTGTATGGCGTCAATTCAGAAAATAATACGCAGAGTGCCTTCTAAGATACCTTGTCACAGACAGACAGACAGACAGACAGATAGACAGACAGACAGACAGACAGACAGATAGATAGATAGATAGACAGACAGACAGACAGACAGACCTGATGAGTGCTATTTGTGTGGTACGCTTGAAAAGTTGATGCCTACAGTATGTAGTGAGTTCTTAATCAGTTACTTATGAGGATGCATAAAACTCACAGAGAGAAAAGAAAAATGTAAAATGATTAACGGCGCAACTCTTCAGAACAACCATTTCTGTTCTGGCACTATTAGGACTGTGTACAAAGAGCTTTGAGATCTTGCTACGGCTAGACCACTTCATATAATTTCCATATTAATCCCTGGCTACATAAAAAGGGGAAGAGTTGAGTTGAGACTTCAAACAAGCAGTTTTATGGTAAACGTTTGGCAGCGTGAGCGCACAAAGAAATTCTCAAATTTTAACGTGTGATCGTCCCGACTAACAGCTTAGCCAGAGCACCTTTGAAGTACACGCCGTTCCGTCATTAATGGGAACATTATTCAGCGCTATACTTTGCCAAAAGTCTTTACGTTGGAAACTTGATCAAACTTGAGGTGCGTTGACAGCGCTATGTCGGATCGTGAGAAGTATTAACACACACAGACACACGCCAGGTACCTGTTGCTTCCACACAGCAGGTATCCGCCATTTCCACATAGGCCTACACACTCACGTAGAAGTAGTCTGGACAGGATCCAAGCACAGCGTGCGCGCACACACACACACACACACACACACACACACACACACAGGTGTGGGCAATAACTATTCTTAAAACTTAATGTTAGCTGGTCATTTTGTGTCAGATCATAAAACAGTGAAATTTGTTTATTTTTTTTTTGTGAAAAGTTCATTTTTTGGCAAATTAAGTATCTAGCAGCTATTTAAAATGCATCTGATCACTCTACACAATAATCTAGAAACAATGTGAATGAACAACACAACAGCTTTAGCAGCAAACTCTGCAAAACACAAAATTGATGTCACTGCCAAAACTTTTGGCCACGACTGTAGAGTTGCCCTCCAAAATACAACATAAAAATGGGATGTAGTCCAATTCACGAAAAAAAATTACTCTTGCTGGTTCTTTTTAGTAAATCAAAACTTTCAGCGCAAACTGTGCAGCCTCAAACGCGAACGAATGACTCGTATTAGCCTATTCTTTTTACTGAATCAACAACGAACATCAAAAACAGAGTAATTTGATTACAGGACGAATGATTCTTATGAGCCGGTTCTTTTTAGTGAATCCAAATATACAGCTCGCCTCAACCAGTGTAGCTTTATTCGCGACCGAGTGACTCTTATGAGCCGGTTCATGAATCAAAAATAAACAGCCTGACCGTTGTACTCTGATTTTCAAGTTTTAAACTCGAAAGCCGAGTGGAACTGATTTCACTGAACTGATTTCAACAGAGCATTAACTGAATCAACATCTACTTGTTGATGTTGAACTTGCAGTATTTACATGTATGTGGAGCCACACTACAGCATTTTTGCATCACAATGTGTGAAATCAGCCAAATATACATCTAGTCATTACAGTACTGCAGCAGTAACTAACCACTGGTTTTGTGTTTTCTCTTCAGCTTGTGATTGTCATCCGGTTGGTGCAGCTGGTAAGACCTGTAACCAGACGACCGGACAGTGCCCATGCAAAGATGGTGTGACTGGCATCACCTGCAACCGCTGCGCTAAAGGATACCAGCAAAGCAGATCACCTATCGCCCCCTGTATCAGTAAGATTCATCTGGTTTCTTTTTCTCTTTCTCATTCTCTGTCTTCATAAAGGATTGTGTATTAATTCTTAGTGTTGAAAATTAGCTAATTAATTACACTTCTGTTTGGGGTCAGTTTTTTTTTTTTTTTTAAGATATCAGTACTTTTAGTACTTTCAGCAAGGATGCATTACATTAAACAAAAGTCACAATAAAGACATTTATAATGTTACAATATATTATAATAGGAAACAGTTATTTTTAATTGGAACAATATTTCATAACATTATACGGTTTTTATTGTATTTTCGATTAAATAAATGCATCCTGGGTTAGCATAAGAGACTTCTTTCAAAAACATGAAAAAGAAAATTAATTACAAATCATACCAACCCCAAACTTATTTGAACAGGTGTGTATATTAAAGGAACACTCCATTCCGGCGTAATAATCAAGGAACTTTGCTGCCGTACCATGGGTGCAGCAGGCGCAATGATATTAC
>NW_015547700.1:443287-446097 GCF_001515605.1 Sinocyclocheilus anshuiensis
ATTAATTACACTTCTGTTTGGGGTCAGTTTTTTTTTTTTTTTTAAGATATCAGTACTTTTAGTACTTTCAGCAAGGATGCATTACATTAAACAAAAGTCACAATAAAGACATTTATAATGTTACAAATTATACATATTTCAATGTTGTTCTTTTGAACGTTCTATTCATTAAAGAATCCTGGAAAAAAAAAACATCATGATATCATGCTTTCCACAAAAAAATTAAGAATGATTACATATTAGAATGATTTCTGAAGGATCATGTGACACTGAAGACTGGAGTAATGATGCTGAAAATTCAACTTTGACTCAACTGTTTAACTCTAGGGGAGTTGGAAAATGAGCCTATTTTCAAAAATAGTGGAGTGTTCCTTTAAATTAAAATAAACAAGAAATAAGAAAGCCTGCATTAATATACAATATTTGCAAAGACACCATTTTACGGAAAATTGCTTGATAAAAAGACTTATTGAAAGTTAAACCACTACTGTTAATCCACTATAATTACAAGCAAAATCAAGATTTTATGGCCTAATTTGGGTAACTATGATAATCCTTTGTCAATCTAAGTAAATTTGTTCTACTTTAATAGCTTCATATGTTTTGGTTGTGGTTAAAAACTAGTAAGTGTATTTTTTCTATGTATTACTATATATGAGAGTAACTTAAGATCAACTGTACACCTCCTACTATGCAATTGAACAATAATTGTGAATAACATGAAAAATAATAATAAAAAACACTTAATCATAACTATATATGTAGCTATTTTCAAAGAAATTAGTGGCAAAACAGTGCTAAAGCACACTGAATTACCTTAAATTTTATTGCATCTCTTCTACCTCTTGAAAAATGAGGGTGACCTATAAATAAATAACACAATGACACAAAATGGTTGTTATAAAAACACAAATAATAATCTATTATTCAAAAATTATTCTTGGACTGAATGAGGTGGCCCAACATGACTTGTTGTCCCATTACCACCCACAGAGACATCAGTAATAACACTCCAAAGAAATTCTGCATTAACAACTATTATTATTCATGATTTCATGGCCCTGGCCCATTTAATTTCCGTATTGGTCCCCTGTTCCATTATTTCCTTGGATGGACATTTGCTGATTGCCCTCCGCTAAGTCAAACAGACCATAAAGCCCTGGCTGACATGACCTAGTGTGCCCTGAACCTCGCTGACGGCCTTTCAACTCATAAATCTCACGGCCTGCTCCAGGGGCATGATGGGTGATATGTTTATTGGCAGTATTAACAAGGCAGCAGACGGTCTCTGTGGCGATTAAGGACAGGCCCACACAGCAGCTGGCATTTCTCGATAAGATACTCGCTGGGAGCGCAATACAATGCACGCCTATTAATGTGAACCACTTCTATTATGCAGTAACTGATGACATCGAAATAAAGATTTATCTGGACCGCTGACAAAAGCGACTGTAGACACGAAGCCATTCAGATTTACTTGGCAAGAATTCACGTAGACAAATGAAACCCCCGATCCCAGAGAAACTAGATTTCCCCTAATTTCTCAGGGTTGGTAACAAATGTGCTGTTAAACCTGGAGAGAAAGAGGGAGCCCCAGCAATTGAGTGGAAAATATTTGGTTTCTCATATATTTTGTGATATAACGTGCTTTTGTTTTAATAGCCTGATATTAAATTTTTGCGACATCACACTTTTTGCCAACTGCACATTTTAACAAGCCTCGATCCCCCATCGGTGTATATCTGACAGCAGAGCGCTTCAAAGAAGGAAGAAGGGGCTTTAGACAGGAAACTCAATAAAATTAGACACCGCCACATCTTCACCTCATCAGTGATATGTCTGATAAACCTGATATGTCTAATAAACCTTATATTAAAAATGTAAGTTAAAATATTTGGCAAAATGTGTTTATTGGAAGCAGCTATGGCTAGAAACGACTTCTGGCATGAGGTTTTGATTGTTTGTTCTTGACTGTTTGTTGCAGAGATTCCTGTTGCTG
Organism: Sinocyclocheilus anshuiensis; assembly: GCF_001515605.1. Lineage (NCBI taxonomy): Eukaryota > Metazoa > Chordata > Actinopteri > Cypriniformes > Cyprinidae > Sinocyclocheilus > Sinocyclocheilus anshuiensis. The sequence goes on from NW_015547700.1 coordinate 445,287, forward strand.
CACCCACAGCCACCTACAGCAGTTCAGAAGAGCCCACAGGTGAGTTCAGGAAAGCAAATAAAACCTGCGCAGTAAAAATACTTTCAAATTCACTTAAGGCATTTGTAGCTCTATATGGGAAGATACTCCAAACACAAATTTGTGTTTATTGTTTGTGACTTTTATGCTTTGATTCAAACTTTCTATGCAATACCTAAATGGGAACTGCAAAATGTTGATAATAATAACACAGTGAAACAATTTTTTTATAAAAGTTTTGTTTCACCTTTATTTTTAACGTTTCTTTATGAAGTTTGACATGCTGAATACAAAAATCACGTTTTTGATCACTTTTTGTGTATCATTAACAGTTCTCATGAAATCTAAAAGAATATGTTGACAACTTATACAAGCTCCAGAAAGCACTAGAATATTACAGAATGTTACAGAAACTTCTAGAAAATTCCTTGTAAAAGCAAAATATCTTAAAAAAAAGCAAAATTAGCACAAAAACTTATCTGTATTAAACCAATGTTTCATAATTAATGATAGAAGTTCTAGAATTTAAAATTTACCTGACATGAAAGAATATTTATCAAAATATTGATGCTATGTGAAAATAAATAGTACAATAATAAATAGTACCACAGAATTTCAGAACCATAAAAATTTTTTAGTGAAACAAATGTTCGCTACATTGTATAATAATAATAATAATAATAATAATACATACTATTTTAATATAATATATTAATAATATATTTTTAAGTCTTCTCACAATTAACAATTTCTTAATGGTGGAAACATGCTTTCATAACATTTATATATAATG
>NW_015547700.1:446309-446912 GCF_001515605.1 Sinocyclocheilus anshuiensis
ACACACACACACACACACACACACACACACACTCACACACACACACACACACACACACACACACACACACAGGTGAGGGCAATAACTATTCTTAAAACCCTACGAACTAATTTCAAACAGAAGTTTCTAGTTTGTGATACGGCAAAAAGTCAAGTTCCAGACTTGATATAATTTCAAGGAGCAAAACCTGGCGCTCCCCCGCCACGAAATCTTCATCGCCACGGCAAAAGAAATGATATTTTACCCAAGATTGTAGTCTGTATTGAATGCGATGCAATAATGACAGAGAACTGTGAAATAATGGAGAGAATCGTCTTTTTGTACAGGCCAAAAGTTTTTTGCGACATCAATTTTGTGTTTTGCAAAGTTTGCTGCTTCAGTATTTGTAGATTATTTTTGCACATGTTTCTATGGTATATTGAAAAACAATGATAAGCATATCATACGTTTTAAAGGCTTTTATTGGCAAAAAATATGATGAGTCAACATTTACAGTGTTGACCCTTGTTCTTCATAACCTCCGCAATTCGCTCTGGCATGCTGGATATTAGCTTCTGGGCCAAATCCTGACTGATGGCGATCCATTCTTGCCTTATTAGTTCT
>NW_015547700.1:447620-447882 GCF_001515605.1 Sinocyclocheilus anshuiensis
ATATAGTACAAACACACACACACAAACATATATAAGTGTAATACGTAAAGAAGAGGAATAAAATGGAATATAATGATCTAAATTCTAAATTATTTTAAATATATGAATAACTTTAATTATATTAAATATTAATAATAATATATTAATCGTTCTTCAAATGAGTTTGTCTCTCATTTCATGCCAAAACAAATCTAATCAATATTTCATGTCCATTTATGTATTTATTTGCCACCTGTGTCAATATTACACAATAAACCCCATC
>NW_015547700.1:448175-448392 GCF_001515605.1 Sinocyclocheilus anshuiensis
AAAAATATGATGAGTCAACATTTACAGTGTTGACCCTTGTTCTTCATAACCTCCGCAATTCGCTCTGGCATGCTGGATATTAGCTTCTGGGCCAAATCCTGACTGATGGGGATCCATTCTTGCCTTATTAGTTCTCGGAGTTGAATTTGTGGGCTTCTGCTTGTCCACTCGCCTTTTGAGGACTGACCACAGGTTCTCTATGGGATTGAGATCCGGG
>NW_015547700.1:448402-450707 GCF_001515605.1 Sinocyclocheilus anshuiensis
ATATAGTACAAACACACACACACAAACATATATAAGTGTAATACGTAAAGAAGAGGAATAAAATGGAATATAATGATCTAAATTCTAAATTATTTTAAATATATGAATAACTTTAATTATATTAAATATTAATAATAATATATTAATCGTTCTTCAAATGAGTTTGTCTCTCATTTCATGCCAAAACAAATCTAATCAATATTTCATGTCCATTTATGTATTTATTTGCCACCTGTGTCAATATTACACAATAAACCCCATCAGGGTTGCATGCCTTAGATTGCCAAAACAGAGCCATAAAAATGCAGCAGTGGATCTTTGATTTGTATGATCTGCGTGAGGATGTCAACATGTGCCATGGCTCTCCTTCTCTACACGCTCTGTCTCAGTCACCATCCAAACTGGCTGGGACCTTAATCTGATTACATGCTTCATTTGAATGCGTTTGCTTTCCCGTCACACTCCGCTGTGCCGTGAGGGAGAACACACCCTTGTACTTCCATTCATACTCAATTACCCAAGCTGCCCGATCACTGTCTGCGCTGTGGGAGTAACGCCTGTGACGTGCAGTCGTCCCATGGAGCCAAACTCAGCAGCTAAAGGCTTTCTGGCTTATTTCAGCTCTGAGATGTTTCACTAAGAGCTGTTACATTTCCCTGGTTAGCGCACATGCAACAGACACGTTGAGTTGTGGTGGTCAGTGTGACATGCTGGTTCTAATCTTGTCTGCAACAAACTGGTCCCAGTTTTGTTTCAATAATAATTATTATTAATCAATAATTTCATATCCCATCTGTGGCACTTATGTGGGAGATGTGATTTTGGGTCTGGCGTGTATTGTGTCCACTGTTTTCCCTTACACTTTGTACATATGTTAAATTTAACATACAAATCGAAATATAAATATAGGTAATTGAAAAGTTAAATTGGCTGATAAAAATATTAAGTATAAATACAGCCAGCTTGGTATTTTTAGCAGCCTGTTTTTATTTATGTCAAGATGATTTGTACAGTAATTTTCACAATATATATACACTGAACAAAATTATAAACGCAACACTTTTGTTTTTGCCCCCATTTTTCATGAGCTGAACTCAAAGATCTAAGACTTTTTCTATGTACACAAAAGGCCTATTTCTCTCAAATATTGTTCACAAATCTGTCTAAATCTGTGTTAGTAAGCACTTCTCCTTTGCTGAGATAATCCATCCACCTCACAGGTGTGGCATATCAAGATGCTGATTAGACAGCATTCTGTAACGAATCAGTCCACTGAAGGCGAGCATAGTGAGAATCCAAGTGCAGTTTTATTTACAGTGTGATCCAAACATCCAAACAATAATCCAAACTGCAATTTCCTTGCATGTGATGCCATTTTGATGAAAAGCGATGATGGCTGCATGTGTTTCTTTGGAGGTAACCATTGCTAACAAGAACACAATGATTGGAAGCGCTTCTTGAGTTCGAGAACGGACTCCGTGGCCGTGATAAGACAGTCTGTGAGTTCGTGAACAGCCTCTGTGGCCGTGACAGGGCAGACAGTGAGTTCGAGAACGGACTCCGTGGCCGTGATAAGACAGTCTGTGAGTTCGTGAACAGCCTCTGTGGCCGTGACAGGGCAGACAGTGAGTTCGAGAACGGACTCCGTGGCCGTGATAAGACAGTCTGTGAGTTCGTGAACAGCCTCTGTGGCCGTGACAGGGCAGACAGTGAGTTCGAGAACGGACTCCGTGGCCGTGATAAGACAGTCTGTGAGTTCGTGAACAGCCTCTGTGGCCGTGACAGGGCAGACAGTGAGTTCGAGAACGGACTCCGTGGCCGTGATAAGACAGTCTGTGAGTTCGTGAACAGCCTCTGTGGCCGTGACAGGGCAGACAGTGAGTTCGAGAACGGACTCCGTGGCCGTGACAAGACAGTCTGTGAGTTCGTGAACAGCCTCTGTGGCCATGACAGGGCAGACAGTGAGTTCGTAAACGGCCTCCGTGGCCGTGACAAGACAGTCTGTGAGTTCATGAACGGCCTCTGTGGCTGTGACAGGGCAGGCAGTGAGTTCGGAAGGAGACGCCACCACCTCAGGAGGTTCTGCAGCGGAAGCCGCCACCTCTAGCACAGGAAAGGCCCTTGGTGCAGACTCATGGATAGGAAAGGCCTCAGGGGATGAAGCTCTTGAATGGCGGCCATGTTGTGAGCAAGCTCTGGCTTGGCAGACGTGTCGTGAACAGGCCCTTGGGTAACAGACTGGCTTGGCAGACATGAAGTGAACAGGTTCTGACTTGGTAGATATGACACGAGGAAAATTTGACTT
>NW_015547700.1:450924-460592 GCF_001515605.1 Sinocyclocheilus anshuiensis
CATGAACAGACTAGACTCACCGACAGCGGGTTACAACATCAATACACGACAAGAGACAATGGCAACATGATGGCTAGTTATAGCAGACAAGGAGGGTCTCATGACATGAACAAACCAATGGGAAACAAGACACATGACTAAGACAACCAATCAGAACATGACACAATGAACAGAGGAACCAATGGCATGAATACATGAGGGCAAGGGAAGCATGACACAAACAGCATAAAACAATTACAAACTAAAAGACATGAACACATGAACATGACAAAACCCCAAACACCACATTACATATGATTATTGCACAGGTGTGCCTTAGGCTGGCCACAATAAAAGGCCACTCTAAGAAGTGCTCACTAACACAGATTTAGACAGATTTGTGAACAATATTTGAGAGAAATAGGCCTTTTGTGTACATAGAAAAAGTCTTAGATCTTTGAGTTCAGCTCATGAAAAATGGGGGCAAAAACAAAAGCGTTTATAATTTTGTTCAGTGTAGTTTCAATGTTACAATTTTCAGAAGAATTTTCATTAAATTAAATTAAATTATTATAATTTCCATTCAGACCTGCATAGAAATATCAGTTGTCACTCTGTATCTCCCAATAATAAGCCTTAGTATGATATTTAAAGTTTTATGTTCAAAGTGCTGTAGTTTTTATCATTGTTGCATTAAAATATATAATTTACTGCAACAATGATGATTGAGAGATGAACAAATAAACATTTCTCAAAAGCCTGTTGTATCATATTTGATACTCGCATTTTAGCTTGATTTTTCTCCAAAAATTATGTACTGTATGGATAATCAAGTAAACCTAAGATGATTTAGACCAGTAGGTGTTAATTTTGAAATATATCACTAACAATATAAAAGCTATTTTAGCTACATATACTTTATAAAAACATTAAAGATGTCATAGCTAAAAGACAATTTCAAAAAAATTTAATGAGAGAATGACAATACAAAACAAGAAACATCACTATATTATAAATGATATACACTACTATTCAAAAGTTTGTGGTCAGTAAGATTTTTTAAAACGAAATTAATACTTTTATTCATCAAGGATGCATTAAATTGATCAAAAATTACAGTAAATAATTTATAATGTTTCTATTTCGAATAAATGATATTATTTCAAACTTTCTTGTCGTCAAAAAATCCTTAAAAAAGTCAATTGATCATGGTTTCCACACAAATATTAAACCACAAAACAAATGTTTTGAACATTGGCCATCACTGGAATAAATTTAAAATCTATATGAATAGAAAACAGAAACTGTAATAATTTTCCACAATATTACTGTACAAAAATAATAAAAAAAAAATGTAATAATAAATGCAACCTTGAGACTACTTTCAAAAACATTCTGGCTGCAAACTTTTGAACAGCAGATAGAATATATTCAAAAGTTTGAACTGTAGATAGAAATATTAATATTTACATGATGAATTTATGAATAAACATAATAATTTAAAAAGACCAAAACCTATGTAATAGTAAGTTTAACCTCTTTTCTTACTCTGTTTACCTGTCCTGCTGTAGTTTACTGTGAGGACTCTCCAGTGTGGCTCCCCAGTGGAGCAGCACAGTTGTGCTTGAGGGACTCTATTAAGCAGACATTTGTCCCTCCACAGGGGACGTCCATTATGGAGGGGACGTGGGTGTAATGGGCAGCGTCAGGCATTGTGCCGCTTGCCTAATGGCAGCCCAGCCTTATCAAAGAGAGGCAGGATGAGGGGGACAAGGGCCGTCGCCACACAAAAGCCGCCCCGTCCTCCGTTCATGCATTTACATGGAAATCAGGCGTGGCTGATATGGACTCGCTAGAATCATTTACTTTTCTGGGATGCCACTCCCTTCTCCGCACTTTTTCTCACTCCCTGCCTCCAGTTCTCCCCCTACGGTCCTTCACATCCTAATTCTGCGCACCACCCCCCAAAGCTGCCAGACATCTCGCTCTTCTAGCCCTCAACCCCCCTTTTACTTTCCCCCTTCAAACTTTTTTTTTTATTCAGGTTGGTGGTTCTTTCCTGCTTCGCCGTTGCCCAGGTAACCTCATTCAGACGGAATATAAAGGGACATGAAAAGGGTGGATTGGACAGAGGGCCGAAGAAAATAATGAAGTTTGTCCATATTCAGGCGAAAGCTGAAAGGTCTTCTCGCTCCCATCTCTTGCAGTCGGCCAGAAATCTCAAAGTTATTACGCTATGTAAAGTAGCTGCGACGAGAGACTCTCGGGTTTCGGTTTGCGTCAGGAGAACCGAGCCAACGCTCTGGTTTGGGTCCAAAAGGTGGCTGGCGTTGAAGTGACTCCATCGGCCAGGCCTCAATGTGGGGTTCAAATCTCCATGGCGGTGTCAAATAGATCCGCTGAGCACTAGAGCTATAAATCATAGCGCGCTGGACGCCGTCCCTGAGGTTTATATGTGGAAAGCTGTGTTTAAATGAGGATTCGCTTTTGTGGGCATTGTGACGGGGGTGTTCTGTGTCTGAATGAAGTTTAAATGACCTGTGAACCCCCTGCCCTGACATCGTTGAGTAAGTGGGGGTATATGGGGAGGCGCTGATAATTAGGCTGAGAAAATGACTGGGTTAAGTGAAGAAAAGATTAAACGATTAAATAGCCATTAAGTCTTAATTAGGTCCAACGTAACTCTCTTTAAATGTGTGAATGATGCAGCGGCCCCAGAATCATCTGGACACTCAAAAGTGCGTCTATGTTATTGCATTAGACAATATGTAATACAAAACAAGTGGCATCTGCAAACAAATGATGCTTTTTGTAGTTACTTTTACACAGTTAGTGCCAGAATTCCCTACATAAATGGGACATTGATTGTTTAAGTGTCATTTGGTTTGATATTTTGTTATCTATCGCAATGATATTCATACATTTGTGCCACTTTGTTATTTTCAATAACCCAATAAATCCTACTGTAGCATATTTGATACCCAAATTTCTAAGGCCTCTAAATTATCAACATGATCAAAACTTTGCTGAAAAACCTGTTGTTCACAATCTACTACATGCCTTCTGTCATCTCATACTTTAAACTTGATGTCTCAACAAAAAACGCATATGCAAAATTTTTTGTTGAGATTTTTAACAATTGTTTTCTGTAAAGGTTCAGTAAACTGTTCCATTTCAAAAACTTATAGGATAAAGCACCAAAGATGTTCAAAAATGCCTCCTCATGTTTTCCTCATCCACATCTGACAACTCATTTTGTTGTTTCGCACAGCTTTTACCTGTGTTTCACTAGTTTTCTGTCTGTTATCTTCTTCAGACTGTGACTCCCACTGTAAGACTCCCAAGGGCAAGATGAAGGTTACCATGAAAAAATACTGCAAAAAAAATTTTGGTAAGTAGCTCTTATTTAGAAACGCCTGCTTCCTTTTCACTTCACATCATCAGAGATCTTTCTCTTCTATGTCTTTTCCATCTCTCTCTTTATGGGTTCCCCCTCTCTCATAGTGTTGACAGCTTATTCAGAGGCTAAAGGTTTATGTTATAGCATCAAAGCGTGTGAACTCAGCAGGTTTCTCCAGATGGACACGCTCAAAGTGCCTCGCAGCATCTAGAGGACAAAGGGGACAGCTGGTTCCTGTTGAAAGCAGAGATTTCAGTTTAAATTCTAATATAGTTAATATAATAACGGACTTATAGAAGTTCAAGAATGTAGTTATAGGTTTTAAGTTTATAAGTGGCACAACAGATAGACAGATTCTTAAAAATGTGGTCAATGTAGGTTTTTATCATCTTCTTGAGAAAGTTCTACCACGTATGAGAAACATAAAACATACAGAAAACTCTGCATACACTCAGTTTTATATATATTAAACTAAAGTAGCTGAATTAGTAGAACAAGGCACTATAGCATCAACAAAGTGGTGGGTTTGATTTGGGGTTGGAAAGATTTAAAAAAAAAAAATTATTTATTTGTTTAAAGTCACTTATGTTCACCAAGGCTGCACTTATTTAATTAAAAGCACAGGAAAAACTGTAATATTGTGAAGTATTATTACCATTTAAAATAGGTTTTCTATTTGAATATATTTTAAAATGTAATTTATTCCTGTGATGCAAAGCTGAATTTTCAGCATCATTACTCCATGATCCTTCAGAAATCCTTCTAATATAATGATTTGGTGCTCAAGAAACAGTTCTTATTATCATCAATGTTGAAAACAGTTGTGCTGCTTAATATGCTTGTAGAAACCATGATACATTATTTTCATGATTCTTTGATGAATAGAAAGTTCAAAAGAACAGCATTTATTTGAAATAGAAATCTTTTGTAAAATTATAAATATCTTTACTGTCACTTTTCATACATTGAATGAATTCTTTCAGAATAAAAGTATTAATTTCTTTAAAAAAAACGTTGGTAGTGTATATACTGGTAAAATTTACACTTTAAATCTGGTGTAAGTTGCTATATTAGTATTCTATATTTGTTGTACTTTACCTTGTCTCAGGGTGCAGTATAAATGCTCTTGCATGCAAATGTGGTAGAGGCAGAATCACTCTTTGACTATACTCACAGGTCCTCTGGCTGTTTGCAGAGCAGAGAAAAAGATGTTTGATTTCACAGTGTGATATCATAAACTCATTCCTGACTGGCCTCAAGTATGGAAGATTTGCGGTGTCCAAGAGTGAGGACCACACTGCCTCTGCTCAAAACACTGCCAAGCTAGAAAGAAAAAAAGAAAATGAAGAAAGACAGACAGACATGTGTCCCTAAATAGATGCAACGCATGTTTCTAACATAAGCAATGTTTCTGTCTTTACTAAAACCTGGAAAAAAATATAAGCAAACATTGTGTCCCAATTTGTATGCTATCAGATCCTATATAGCATGTGAGAAATCCCTGATCAAAGCATGTTGAAGCAAAGCTGACTTTTCAGCATCATTACTCCATGATCCTTCAGAAATCCTTCTAATATAATGATTTGGTGCTCAAGAAACAGTTCTTATTATCATCAATGTTGAAAACAGTTGTGCTGCTTAATATGCTTGTAGAAACCATGATACATTATTTTCATGATTCTTTGATGAATAGAAAGTTCAAAAGAACAGCATTTATTTGAAATAGAAATCTTTTGTAAAATTATAAATATCTTTACTGTCACTTTTCATACATTGAATGAATTCTTTCAGAATAAAAGTATTAATTTCTTTAAAAAAAACGTTGGTAGTGTATATACTGGTAAAATTTACACTTTAAATCTGGTGTAAGTTGCTATATTAGTATTCTATATTTGTTGTACTTTACCTTGTCTCAGGGTGCAGTATAAATGCTCTTGCATGCAAATGTGGTAGAGGCAGAATCACTCTTTGACTATACTCACAGGTCCTCTGGCTGTTTGCAGAGCAGAGAAAAAGATGTTTGATTTCACAGTGTGATATCATAAACTCATTCCTGACTGGCCTCAAGTATGGAAGATTTGCGGTGTCCAAGAGTGAGGACCACACTGCCTCTGCTCAAAACACTGCCAAGCTAGAAAGAAAAAAAGAAAATGAAGAAAGACAGACAGACATGTGTCCCTAAATAGATGCAACGCATGTTTCTAACATAAGCAATGTTTCTGTCTTTACTAAAACCTGGAAAAAAATATAAGCAAACATTGTGTCCCAATTTGTATGCTATCAGATCCTGTATAGCATGTGAGAAATCCCTGATCAAAGCATGTTGAAAACTGTACACTCTTAAAAGTAAAGGTTTTTCAATGGCATCACCACCTGTTTACGACACAATTCCAGATTAATATGGAAGAGATTGCTTGCCTATTACTTAGTGTACAGTACAATGGGGTCCAAAAGTCTGAGACCACTAGAAATGCATTCATTTTTTGAATTGAGTACAATTTTTGCCCTTTTTCCTTACATAATATTCTATATGATTAGCATAATTTCAGTATGAAGTTGGAAGTCTGCTGTAAAGCCTGCTGATCTCCAGCATGATTTGCAAATAATCATCTTGAGTTTCAATGGATTGTAGCATCTGTACAGAGTTCTTCACATGTTCGTTGTCACAAATTTTCTTATTTGATCAGTGAACTAGAAATAGTGCAGAAGCAACTTTGCTTTCATGTGCAAAACCTTGTTTATTTCCAGGCTTAAATGAAACACTATTCAGATTTTCAGTGTGGTTTCAGACTCTCTGACACAAGCGTATATGAAGTGCCTGCAGCATTTAGCACAAACTGAAATGTGTCTTTGCAGATAAGACTGTTGCACACAGAATTAAAGTTATAGACACCCAGAAGTCCAATTTATCTCACACACAGAGGCCATCTAAAATGCAATTTCCTCATTAATCAGTAGCACCTTATCTATATTAACATCTCTATACTGCTCATTACTTGAAAAGACTCATTTACAATCCCTCTCAGGTTTCTAAAACATTTTTAGGCATCCCCTAGGGTGAAGCTGATAATATTAAAATAGATAATATCCACCGGTTGAATCAGCAACCGCACAGACTAGCAGAACAATAAAATGCGGCAGAGAAAGTGAGAGAAGGAGCTATTAATGGCATTGCTGGTCATCTGTAGCTGCTATCGTTCAGGCCGTGATATTAAGTTTCATTCGTTTTCACTCTCAGCCATAAGTGTTCATACTCAGAGGTTGTTCTCATAGGGAAGTCGTTCATCATGTTGGTGTTATATAGGACAGGTAACACTGGCTAAGCCGAGTGTCCTGACTGCAGTATAAATCTCAGTGGGTGGGGAGTATGAAAGGGCTAATGGCGTGTCCCTGTTCAACCAGCTCTCATGTGTCAGAGAGACTTTGAAAGATTTTTATTTTCTGCACATTTAAAACAGATAATAAAAGCTGTTTTTGCAGGTCTGGCCTAGAACTACAATAAAAAGAAAAAACAAACAAACAAATAAATCTCAATTAAAAAAAAATAAAAAAAAATCTGGTTGACCCCAAACTTTTATTTATTTATTTATAAACGTGTATGTGTGTGTGTGTGTGTGTGTGTGTGTATATATATATATATATATATATATTTGCTGCTCCAAAAAACTGAGAATAATAGTAAGTAATAGATACAACAAATAAAAAAAGACATAAAAGTTTGGGATCAGCAAGCTTTAATTTGATTATTTATTTACTTTTTTTTTTTTTATTCTAAAAACTACCTGTCAAAAGTTTTGAATAATCAAATTTTTTTTATGTTTTAAAAGAAGTTTCTTATGCTCACCAAGCGTACATTTATTTAATCAGAAATACACAAAAAATAGCCATATTGTGAAATATTATTACAATTTAAACAAAAATTTTCAATTTTATTCTGTTATAAAATGTAATTTCTATGAAGGCAAAGCTGAATTTTCAGCATCATTTCTACAGTCTTCAGTGTCACACGATCCTTCAGAAATCATTCTAATATGCTGAAATGGTGCTCAGTCGATATGAATTATTATTAGTTCTTAAATATCAGTAACAGCTCTTATCAATTTTGAAAGCTGCTTAGTATTTTTGTGAAAACCGTGATACATTCTTTGATGAATAGAAAGTTCAAAAGAACAGGATTTATTTGAAACAGAAAGCTTTTGTAACATAAATTACAAATGTCTTTACTGTCACTTTTGATCAGTTTAATGTGTCCTTGCTGCATAAAAATATGAAGCAACTGTTTTCAACATAGATAATAATGATACATAATAATGTTTCGTAAGCAGCAAATCAACATATTAACCAAACACTGGAAAAAACAGTATGATGTTTTATATTTTTTCACGCTTTCACAATTTCGTCAGAGACAGATCAGCGCTCTGCACGTTGCACGTGCAATGACAGTCTCAGTGAAATAGTAGCAATTGCTTGTATCAACACAGTATAAACTGTCCAGAACGCACAGGACGTTTACACTAGTGGGTAGAGCTGTTGCATCCAGCTCTCCGTTGCAGTCCTTGCTGAAGTTTTAAATCTGCTCAGCGCTGGCGGATGAGACAGACAGAGAGAGGCGAGAAAGAAAGAAATACTCCCTGTTGATCTGCTTTTGTTTGCCGTCGCTACGGAGACAGCGGTCCGAAAGGGTCGCATTCTCCTACTCTTGGGTGGGTGGAGAATGACAATGAATCAAAGAACTGTGTGTGTCAGTGTGTGTACAGAGCTCCTTAGCATTGCCACACACACACACACACACACATGGCAGAGCAGCAGTCAGTGCCCCGGCGTAAGCGGCTGGGCGTAGGGCATCCCAGCGGGGAGCTCACAGGAGCTTCAGTGTGGTAATCAGGCGCACTAATTAGATTAGAGGCCGGCTTGTGTACCGCGTGCGGCTCGTGTTCCAGCACACTGGCCGCGGACACTGAAAACCAGCGGGACACCTGGCAAATCTATGGGCCTCTTCCTCTTTTTAAATTCATTTCTCTCCCACTCTCAATCAGGAGAGAAATCACTCACCTTCTAGCTCTTTTCTTTCTCTCTTTGTCTTCACGTTGTCATGATGGAGAATAAAAGGGGTCTCATCCTATTCAGCCGGTCTAATGGAGCTTTGGAGATGGATGGTTGTGTGCCATGTGGCCCCATGCAAAAGAGGGTTTAACTCGCCAGATTAAACAGGCACTTTAACATATTCTTATTGTATTGTGTATAGCTATTTATTGCTATCACCAATATATATCAGGATTTGATGTTGCATAGTAAATAAATTTATAAAGAATCTGGAAACGGTTTTAATCTAACATTAAGATTTAGATGAATTCAAAATTACCGTTCTGTTTTTATATTTTATGAATGTATCAGGAAAAATGTAGAATTTATTTTCATTATTTTTAATCAGTTTACTAGTACATTTCAACTGTCCTGCAGTGTGACAAATAAATTTTTAAATATTTAATATTTCAAAGTAGTCAATCGTTTAATATGAGCTCATAAAGGCAGCATGCATAATATAATTATAAAATAATTAACAAAATGTGGTTTTAAGTAATGTTGGATGGATGGCATGTCACAAAGTTGAAAGTGAAAGATGTGAAAGTTTAATGTCAGTTGAAATGATTACAATAATCAATGCTGAGAAATGAAAATAGTTGAATATGAACATTTTATTGCTCAAATTCTATGGCAGGCCGGGAGGTCCAAAAATAAGACTAATAACTTGTTTCGGGAAGTCACTATACTATTGCCAGGAGCTAGAGAACTGCACTCCCGCGGGAGTACCGCGGGACCCGCGGGACCCGCGGGACCCAACGTAACAGGGTGCGGCGCGGGACAACTCTTGATGGGCGAGTGCGGGTGAGAGCGGGAAGAGACTTGTGTGTGCGTCACAATCTACTACATGCCTTCTGTCATCTGATTGACGGTTCATACTTTTTTTTAGCAAGTAAAAGATCTTTTAGTATCGTTCTAAAAATGTCCCCCTTCTGGTTGTGGTTCACATGCCTTTTAGCTGTGATATCTTTAATGTTTTCTTAAAGAATATGTGAGAATAACTTTTTAATTGTTGCATTAAATTATATATTTTGCCCCACAATAAAAACCATAGCGCTTTGAACATAAAAGCAACTGATATTTCTATGCATTTAATTTAAGTAGTCTGCTATTGATTTACAAGCAATCAGAATTTCATCTTACTTTTTGAACATATAAATATCAGCAACTGCACCAAACTGTATGTGTATGTGCGTGTATATATACA
>NW_015547700.1:460775-461148 GCF_001515605.1 Sinocyclocheilus anshuiensis
TTAATGTGATATAACAGAGCTTTATGAGATCGCGATTAACTGAGATGTCAGCTTTTAGTGATAATAAAGGAAACGCGCTGCTGGCATTCTGCCATGCCAAACCATGCACGCAGCAGCACATGCTTGCTTTTCTGTTAAAAATAACAGTGGTTTGTGAATGTGAATGTTGATGCTTAGTCTAAATAACAAATATTTTATCTGGAGCGTTTATGCTTGTATGTTGTGGAGCTTAGGAGATGTTACAGAACCATTTCATGTAAATGTCTTCGATGTACTGAAAACAAATCTATATAGATTACTTTTATGCGGGCTTTTGCGGACGGGAGCGGGACAAAACATGAATGTCGCGGGCGGGAGCGGGACCAAATAAGAC
>NW_015547700.1:461392-462129 GCF_001515605.1 Sinocyclocheilus anshuiensis
CGCCCGCCGTGTGAGGAAGGTGAGTCGTGGCAAACTCAGTAGCTCCTGGCAATAGTATAGTGACTTCCCGAAACAAGTTATTAGTCTTATTTTTGGACCTACCGGCCCGCCATAAAATTCAACCCAAATTTACTCAACTATTGCTCTTTCAGAGTTCAAACCTACTGGAGTTCTCAATTATTTTTTAATTTAAGTCTCATTCAGTTTTCATCTAAGTTTAAAATGTTTAATTTAATTTATATCAGCTTTGTTAACCTAAAATATGTTAAGAGGAATAACAGTAACACTGAAATAATAGAACTGTTCACGTGCTGTAATAGTAAAGAGCTATAAAATTTATTTTTATAAAAAGTTCTAAATAGATAAAAAATTAAGATACACAAGCATTTATAAGCATGTAAGCACAAAAAAAATTAATTTTATTCAAATTATTAAAAAAGATAGCAGCCTTATTATTTTGATTATTTTGATCTTGAAGGTGACTTTGGAAGAATGTAATGAGAAATGTTTGAGCTCATATTGAGGAATTAGTTTCGTTCATTTTTAAAAATTCAGTGAGGCTTAAATGAAACCTGGGAACTCTATTAAAGGGGTCATATGATGCTGCTAAAAAGAACATTATTTTGTGTATTTGGTGTAATGAAATGTGTTTATGCGGTTTAAAGTAAAAAAAACACATTATTTTCCACATACTGTACATTATTGTTTCTCCTCTATGCCCCGCCTTTTTGAAACGC
>NW_015547700.1:462371-478477 GCF_001515605.1 Sinocyclocheilus anshuiensis
TACTACAGTGAGAATAAAAGTTACGCCTTCTTTCTTTGCGTGAACATTTGGGCGGCGTTATGCAAATCTTCCCACAGAGCGATGTAGGTATGTTGGGGCGTGTTAGAACGAGCCGTTTTAGGTAGGTGTGGCTGACTCTTAACTTTTATAAAGAATATCTCTTTGGATTTGAGACTTTAGTCTTTGCAACTTTACAGATCTTCTTTATGCACCAAGAGCTTGTAACACTCCAAAGAGAAAGGAAAAATTGAAATCGCATCATATGACCCCTTTAAGTCCTGTAAAAGAGCAACCTTGAAGTAACTTGGTTGTTTTAATATAGAATGAATTCTTCTCATCTGTTATTTTGGCAAATCTGAGACACTGTTGAGATCACTGTCGGAAGCTCCAAATGAGACACACATCTTGAGTTTACCGGGGTTTTCTCTCAGGAGAAAAAAAGCAGCAGAGTCTCCATGTAATCTCATTGCTGACTAGGAGAAACTGTCTATTAAAGAGATCGCCTTTCTCTGTCTGTAACATGGGCAGAAACATACAGAGACGCACAAACAAAACCTTTCATTTGCAGAAGAAAAAAGCTCACTGGGAGTCTTTCTCAATACCTGGACGAATCTGGAAAGTGTTTGCCACCCGCATGGTGTATCTGTGGCTCAGTGCTGCATTCAGACAGGAAATGTGCCCGTTTGGCTGGGTTTGATGAAACCAGTGCCAGTGATCACAGCATTAAAGTCTCATGCAGAGAGAGAGAGAGAGAGAGAGAGAGAGAAAGATTTGATATATTACAGTAGCACATTTTCAATATAAGCACTTCTAATATGTGTAACATAAACAGTGATGACATCACTTTTAATATATTTTCAGCAGTAAGCATTTAGGTTGGTTTTCCTTGTGTTTGTTTAAATGTTATACAATATATGCAATGCAATATACACAATGTTATGTGGCTGCTAATGTATTCTGTGTTTTTGCCAGGATGCTGCTACAGTATGTAGATGATAAAGTTTTCCGTGTGGTTACCATGATATTGTTATGTGGTTGCTAACATATTCTTTGTGGTTGCCAGGACGATGCTACAGTATGTGGTTGCTAAGATGTTCTAGGTGGTCGCCAAGACAATGCTTTGTGGTTGCTAATGTATTCTGTGTAGTTGCTATGTAGATGTTGCTAATGTACAGCATTCTGGGTTGTTGCCAGGATGCTGTTATTTGGTTGCTAACATATTCTTTGTGGTTGCCAAGACGTTGCTACATGTGCTTGCTAATGTTTTCTAGGTGGTTGACAAGCAGTGCTGGGTAGATTGCAGTCTGTTACTGATAACAAATTACATGACAAAAACTGTAGTTGGTCTGGATTACACATGTTAGGTAATCTAGTCTGACTACTTTTTGATTACTTTTAGATTACTTTTGACCTAACTCATTTACCACATGGGATTATTGTGTAAAATCTGTCAATGTGACCATTAACTGACATCAGAGAACAGTGAGCATGCAAACAGGAGGTTGCAAATCTCAGGAAGTTATATTTCGGAATCAAAGTCACATTAACAGTCTAAAAACATTATTACAAAAGCACATTTAGTACACATATAATTCACAAAACTAAAACTAACTTCACCACACTAATGCCGTCAGTTCCCTTTCATGGGAACTTCGAACTGCGTCCTCTAGGGGTCGCTATGGGGAACGCCTCGTCGTGACCCGTGTCTGAAGCATACATTGAAAAAACACCAACTTGTTGGCCGGCGACAGCCATGACGTCACTACCGGTGCGACTATAGTATAAATAGGCGCCGGGAGCACACATCATTCTCTTCTTTGTCTTCATTGACTGTTTTGTTTGAAGCGTGCATTTCTGTGGTAAGAGCGATCTCTATTTATCTCATTATGGCGAGCACTAGCAAAGCATTTAAGGATGTGTGCATCCGTGTTGACGTTGCTTAACATCTGATGACACACACGATCTATGCGTTGTTTGTTTGGGCAAAGAGCACGCACGCGATGTCTCCGAGGGGGCAATGGCATGTACAGTATGTGTGAAGTACACTTTAAATGACATTAATTTTTTTATTTTAATGTGTTTTAAAGGCAAAGTCCAAATACATAGCAATACATGGCTAAATGACTCGTTGAGTGATAATTCAAATACTAATTAAAATGTGTAATTTTCTGTGTAATCGCTGACTAGGCATGGCATATGCAATTATGTAAAAACTGGAGGATTGTCCAAATGCATAGACCTTATGTAGCTCCACCCCTTTTCAGCACTGTGCTCAGTGTCTTCGGAAGTGTAATATAATCTAACTACAAGTACTTAGTTTTTGGAATCTGATTACGTAATCCAGATTACATGTAAACAGTTACTATACAGCACTGTTGACAAGACAATGCTATATACAGTATTTGGTTGCTAAGGTGTTCTAGATGGTCACCAGGATATTATATATTTGTGATGATAATTTGATACAAGGTAAAGATTTTAATTTTTCAAAGACTTCATGATTATGATTCATAAAGGTATTAATATTAAGTTTACTTTTGATAGCTTCCTTTAATTGTATGTATTGGTAGCGTGTATTTTCTGGAATATTATATTTCTTTTGGAATCGTTCAAAAGTCATACAATCTTCATTCTTTTTATGAAAATAGTATCATAATTCTAACCCCGGACAAATTATGCATTGACGTTTAATACGTATGAGCAGAAATCCGCAAACACTGCTGATAAGTCAAAGCAATTGTTTTCAACTATTCAAAGAAGCTCAACAACACATTTTGAGTCAGTTTTCGGCTCGCTGCCGTCTCCCGCCGCGAAGAAGCGAGATCAGGTCAAGAGACGAGATCCGGAGCAGGATTCTCACGCCGGCCGGCCTCAGATAGCTCATGAGCTCCAAACACATCCGCCATTCTTCTGGCACCTTCTCTGTGGCTGGGATGATAAACAGCAGCCCCCCTCCTCTCTGGGCCGCGCTACCCTCCTCACACCCTTCTTTTCTTTTTATCTTTTGTTATTTGGATGGCGAAGCGGGCTCTGGCCCAGAGAAACACAGGCGATGAATGGCGGGCCTGTGGGAGTGCGTTCTGTCAATTTGGGTGCAATTTGCTCACAGCCTCCCCCCTGCTGCTCAATTGGGGCATTCCTTTCAGTGATGGGGGCGATCCTTGCCTCCCTCTCTAAAGAGAGTGTTCACATTCAAGAGCGAAAAGAAAGAGCGCTAGGAAAGAAAGAGCACTTCCTGTGTCATTTTCACACAATGCCGTAATGGCATATTTCTTATACGTGACGTGCTACTGGTTCACGGGTTACTGGCTGCAGGGTGTGTGTGAGTGTTTCAGGGCGGCACAGCCATGCCTCGCCGTTACACACCGGGTCTAATTGTGTAATAGAGGTCATTTTTTTCTCCCTCTGGGTGTCCTCCCCGTGTGAAACCACTTCACGTCAAGTACAGATTAGCTCGCAATCTGCGAGTCTGATGATAGTTAAAATGGTGTGACCCGGGGGGATCTCTGGGTTTGTTAGCAGTTACCACATGGGCTGGACGTTAACATCTGATGCAGGACTTTTTGCATTTGCGCCGCAGTTGCAGATACTCAGTGAACTGTGTCCAAAAGACTGAGACCACATTAAAAATCTGGATTAAAAACTTTAGGATTTTGATGGATTATTCAAATTATTATTATTATTTTTTATCTGGGACCGCTTCTTTTTAATTTATATATGCGCCCTCTGGGGGATATTATCAGGAAGCACAATGTTTCTTTTCATTTATATGCTCATGATACACAGTTGTACCTCCTGCTAAAAACTGGTGATTCCATTCAACCATTGCTGGAATGTATCTCAGATATTAAAAAATGGTTATCAAATAACTTTCTCCAACTCAATGGGAACAAAACAGAAATGATTGTTTTTGGTCCCCAAAAAATGAGAATGGATATTATTTGAGGAGCTGGGCAATCATTTCCCCTCCATTTCCTCACAGGTTAGAAACCTGGACGTTATCATAGACTCAGAATTATGTTTGTCCAAACAAATCAATAATGTCGTTAGGAACCGTTTTTATCAATTACGGGTCATCTCCAAACTTAAATCGTTTTTGTCTTTTCAAGATTTGGAGAAGGTTATTCATGCTTTTATTACCTCACGTTTAGATTACTGTAATTCACTGTACTCAGGTCTTCCTCAGTCATCGCTTTCACGCCTCCAGTTGGTACAAAATGCAGCTGGAAGGCTGCTGACCGGGGCAAAGAAATAAGACCATGTCACTCCAATTTTAGCTTCGCTTCACTGGCTTCCGGTCCATTTTAGAGTTCAGTTTAAGATTCTGTTGTTTGTTTTTAAAGCTCTTAATAATCAAGCTCCATCTTATCTTAAAGATCTTATTATCCCTCTGTCATCTACCAGACTTTTAAGATCCACTGACAGGGCTCTTTTATCTGTCCCCCGTTTCCGTTTCAAAACTAAGGGTGACAGAGCCTTTTCAGTCACTGCCCCCCGTCTGTGGAGCTGACAGGGCTCTTTTATCTGTCCCCCGTTTCCGTTTGAAAACTAAGGGTGACAGAGCCTTTTCAGTCACTGCCCCCCGTCTGTGGAACCAATTGCCTCTAGACTGCCACCTTGCACCTTCCATTACCATTTTTAAATCGAGGTTGAAAACGTATCTTTTCTCCTTAGCATTTTAATTTCACTTCATTGTTGTGTTATTGTCTGTCTTGTTTGCTTCTTTTCTGTGTTTCCTTTTCTCTTTTAATTTAATTTTACATTGTTAAGCACTTTGGATATCTTTGCTATGTTGAAATGTGCTATATAAATAAAATGTACTTACTATTATTATTATTATTATTACAAATTATGATGTTTACATGAAATGCAATAGAGGATATGAGCTCAAATATATGTGTACATATATTTGTTTATATATTTATATTTATTTTAACTTATCCTTTTTTTTTTTTTTAATGTTCAAGATCCCAAAACTTTTTTTTTTGTACTTTCAAGGTTAATTAAAACAATAGTAAATCAATGAAGTAAAATGAAATTGAATGACATTAATGAAATAATTTTTTTAATAAAAATGTTTAAAAAAAGAGAGAAATAACTAAAATCAGGAAACTTTAGGACAAGTCTCTATCTGCTTTCCACTTAATCTCATTGCTGTCTTGGAGAAACAAGTTATTAAAGAGATTTCAGTTGTGTTTTTTTCTTTTTTCTTCTTCTATGGGTGGTACTCAGATAAACGTCTTAAAGTCACACACACACACACACACACACACACACACACAAAGCTTGAATTTTCACACAAAGGATAATGAAGAGAACGGAATGGGTTGGTCTCCATTTTTCCGTTTTATTAGTATTAGAAGATGGAAGGAAAGTGTTTCTATGGCAACTTACATTGTGGTCAAAAAGAGAAGTCATTTAATAATTCAATAATAATTTAAATGAAAGGGTTAGTTCACCTAAAAATGAAAATTCTGTCATTAATTACTCACCCTCATGTTGTTCTAAACCTGTAAGACCTCCGTTCATCTTCGGAACACAAATTAAGATATTTTTGATGAATTCTGAGAGCTCTCTGACCCTCCCATAGACAGCAATGTAATTACCACGATCAAGGTCCAGAAACGTAGCAAGGAGATCGATAAAATAATCCTTGTGACATCTGGGGTTCAACCGTAATTTTACGAAGCTACGAGAATACACACACACACACACTATAGATGGGGTCTAAAATAATAATCGTATTTAAAATCTGACTTAAAAGTATCCTCATTTTGCTGTGTCCTGCTCTAACATCTTTTAATCTGACCATTTGTCTCCGCAGCTGTCCAAGTTCACGTGCTAAAAGGAGATAAGGCAGGCGAGTGGTGGAAATTCACTATCAACATCATATCCGTCTATAAGCAGGGTGGACATCGCATTCGCAGAGGAGACCAGCTCCTGTGGGTCCGCGCTAAAGACGTGGCCTGCAAGTGCCCCAAAATTAAACCCGGGAGGAAGTACCTGCTGATGGGCTCTGACAATGACGACTCCCGCAGTCAGAGCGGTGTGGTGGTGGACAAGGGCAGCCTGCTCATCCCGTGGAAGGACCTGTGGGCCCGTCGGCTCAGGAAATTCCAGCAGCGTGACAAGATGGGCAAGTGTTAGAAAAAAAACATGGAGGAAAAACAGAGAGATTGAAGAACAGGAGAGAAGGAAAGAAAAAAAAATGACCCGAGCAACGTCGGAGCAGATTGATTGACGAGTGATCAGAACTGTGGTGAAGGACAACCAGTTGTGCAGTTTTGCCTTCCGTTGTTTAGCGGGTTTTTTTTCCCCATCAAGATTTTATTTTTTCATATCTTCAATTTTGCAGAATTTGCACCTACTATTAAGTATACATATATGTAAAGTGGTTTATGTGTGATCCTTTCTGGTGTCTCTTTATGATTTCTGTCTTTTTCCACAAAGGATAAAAAAGATACAAGCTACTGAGTCAGTTTATCTATGTGAATATTTTCCTTCAGAAGAAGTGTGTTGGCGGTCGACATTTCAAAGAGCAAACAGTGGGGTCCAAAAGTCTGGGTCACATTGAAAATCTGGATTTAAAAAAGAAAGTTGTAGAATTTTAAAAATATAGAAACAAAGATGCTTCCAATGAATATTTATTATTCTTCAAATTTGTTATTAAAAATTATATGAGCTGTGGTGCAGTGGACTTGTGATTCAACAGAACCCTGGTTGTTGTCCAACCTGGATCATGTCCCAAACCCATTCCCCCACTTTCTAAGCGAAACAAAAATATAAATAAAATAAAATAAAAAATTTCACTCAAAATGTTATGCTGATAATCAATTTTTTTTTTAAATGAAACATTTTGTTCTAAATTTGAAAAATGCTAAATAAAAGCACTTTCATTAGCGCTCTCAGTCTTTTAGGCCCCATTGTACATTATTTAGAATTTGATTAAAAAGGCAGCATTTGCATATGCGTGATTATGATAGAATCATAAAACAAGATCTGTCAAGCCAATACTTGCCAAAATTACATAAAGCATCCTTTACGTTCCTTCCTCTCAGATAGAAAATCTGTTGACAATACCTCACTGTTGCTGTTCAGAAGAATTTGATTGGTTCAAAACGGCATGACATCATAATGACATCATAATGTTTATTTGGTGCCAAAAGCTATGCTGACTTTTGGCCTTTGATACTAACTGTGGTGATCTTTAAAGTGTGAAGTCTACCTTCTGTTCCATAGTTGTAGTCTGAGTTTAGTTATAAATATAGAGTATTATTTTTAACCACTTCATGATTTTTTGTTGAAAAAAAAAAGTGTATTTTTCATTATGAACAAGAAGTTCCCTTTTCACTTTTAATTATAATAAGTGTAATCTTGTTATATTTCTAAATATTTCTTAGATGCAGTAATAATCAAAACTGGCATCATTAAGAGTGAAAAAAAAAATCCTGAAATGTCCTTCAAGACATCAAGATGACTAGAGTTTGGTAAAATTGTAATGCTCTAGATTCTAAATTCGAGACATCCTGTATGTCATATAAGGTTTAGTGATAAAGTGATGGAGGATATAAGAAAAAAACAATGTACACAAGCCTGAATGGTCTATATTTAGGCTACCAGTGTATGCAAACATAAGGTTACATCCACCAAAATAAATCAAATGGCTCTTATTATCCAGAGAAACAAACAATGTTCTGTGTTATCACTAATGTGGTACCTTTCTTTCTTCTGGTACTTCACTAAGGTGATATGCTCTACTGTTTTTGTATAGTTGTATAGTTGTTGTTTTTTACGATATTTAGTAGATTATATTCACATGCAATTAACCATTTTTTTATACCATGAACTTGATATTCTGAAAATAAGAAAATGATATTTTTTTTTTCTTTGTTTACATGAGTTGATAGTGTAGTGAGATGGTTGTACTATGTCTGTGTGACAGGTAAATGCACACACACACACACACACTTTAACATGCAGTCACTGTCCAGCTCTGAAACTCTTGACAGTGCCTATGAACTGAACTGAATGGTTTATTAAAACTCACAGATGGTCTAGTTGTTTGGAGACACCCTGACCTCACAAGTAGACTTTGACCAGTTTTCCAGACATTTTGGAAAACGACTTTGAACAGATTTTTTTTTTTTAAATTTTTTATGAAGACATTTACAATGTTCATGGTCCTCCTGAATATGATGTTTTACTGTGTACTTTGCAAAAGCTGTGTATTGTCCCGTAATGCATACTAATATATTATGATTCTCATAAATGAACATATTTAATGATACATGAACTCACATGCCTGTGTGTTTATTTTTAGTCCCAAATGTGATCTTTTTATACAAGGTTTAAAAAAACAAACAAACAAACAAACTGCAAACTGTATACTAATAATAATAATAATAATAATATCAATTCAATCAATTATATTGTGGCACAATCATAAAAAATGTCCACAAATAGTAGCAAAATCAATTCTAAGATGCACTTGAATTATTTTATTGTATATATGTACAAATACTTTCGATTTTACACCTTATACACCTGTAATATTGCTCATATGAATGGACAGTTATAAATACATTAACTATAATTATATAATACTTATATTAATATTACTGTAACGAATCAGCCACTGAAGGCGAGCGTAGTGAAGAACCCAAGTGCAGTTTATTTACAGTGATCCAAACATAATCCAAACAGCTACTATATATTAATAACAATAACAATTATTATTATTATTATAGATTAAAATAATTGAATATTGAATTTATTTTCATGATTTATTTATATTATTTTGATTATTTGTCATTTAATTTAAAAGTTATTAATTTAAAATAATTAAAAAATATTTATTATTATTATTATTATTATTATTATTATTAACATTTTTTTTTATTTATTTAAAATCATAACATTCAAAAGGATGCATAATGTAACCCTGTTTCATTAAGGCCAGAAAGAGACTAATTCAGCAGTAAAAACTAAATGACTAACAATGCTTGATCAGAAAATACAAATTCTGAATAACAATTAAAAATGATACATTGCACAATGCCAAAAGCCAGAATAGTAATCCAAGTTAAACAACCAAATAACGTCAAGTGCCGCACGGATGGAGGGCCTGTTAAATGCGCAGCAAAGAGTTAGTGTGGACAATAAATGTCACATGCAAGTAAAATACAGTCCTGTTTTTGCGACAAACCCCAGCAGCAGACGTGATAAGCTGCATCATCATTTACTTTGGCTCTCTAGACCTCAATAAAGAGAAGGGCTTCAACACGTAAATGTCAGGGCGTGTGTTTTTTAGATTATAAATAACCTAGTGATATATCATACAGGTAAAGCACACCACTGGTAACAGGGTGGCCACTTGGGAGCTCTCATTGAAAACCTCAAATGAAAACCAAGCCATTTTTAAGTTCACCTCCATCAGAAATCTTCTACATGGAGGAACCAAAACACTATGGCCAAGTTGCCTTTTGTCCATCCATATGAGCAATAATGCAGGTGTATGAAAGTGCAAATGTATTGATCCTTAATAAGGAAGCAAACTATTGGACCGAAATGACAAAATGGTGAAAGTACTGTATGAGAATAGACCACTAAAGAATGGTTGTCAGTATCAGGACAAGCAATATCAGAGGAGACAGTGACATTTTAAACATATGACTAAATGGAAAGTGTAAATGTCCAATAATTGAGGGTGATATTCTCTGGGAAGAACCGGCTAAATGCAAACTCCCCGGCCTGCTCTCAAAACATTTATCTTAGACACACTCCCACCATTGTGTCTCTGTTAACAGCCATCAGGCACCTCCTAAAACAATGGCTTCCGGAATGCCTGCAAGTGTGTGGAGGGCTGGAAAGGTCAAGTTCAGATCACCCCAAGACAGGACAAGTACCAAATGTTCTCAGAGCATCAGGTCGATAGTTACACCTCAGCCATGAGACTGGAAGGATGGACTAATGCTGTTTGTCAGGGTTTCTCAGCCTCAGCTTCTGAAGGAAATGACTCCATAAGTAACCTCATTTAACTCCTTGAGATCAGTCAACATTGCTCATTTAGATCACTTTCATTCCTGTAAGGCTGAAGGAGAAATGTTTAATTTAGTGTTTGCCATGTTCTATTATGAAGAATCTGTGCCCCTCTCTCTCTCAGTCCACAATTGAGATCTCTTTCAGTCCTAAGGGGCTCCTGGGACCCTGATCTGCAGTATTAACCCTCAGTAAACCTCTCATGCAGGTTTTTTTTGTTTTTAATTTGGTGTTAATTTGGCTGGTATTTCTTACATGCTTGTACAGGCTATCTATAACTTGCTATTTAACACGCACACAAAGTACAGAGGAAAATGAAGAAATTACATTATATGAAATACTAGTTAAATATAATAAAAACATAATAATAATAATAATTATGATTACATTTCTTCTTCTTCTCATTATTATTAAGGGTGTGTGATATGATCAAAATCTAGTCAAATTATTTCATAATAATATCACAACATAGTTATTTTTGACATTTCAGATTTATCTTTATTACAATAGGACAAATACAATATAAGAAAGACACAAAAGAAATTAACAGTGCTTCAATCAAACAATCAAATCAAACAATGCTTCAAAACATTGCATAGTCTTCAGAGGTTTTTAGCCAAGAGCAGTGAGTTATATTATATTTTTCTTTTATTGTTTGTTTAATATTCATGACAGACAGCAGCAGGTATATTAGACTGCTGTCACTTTAAGATTCATTGCACGGATCTAATATATTGACATGTCCAATTTCTTTCCCATCTCTTTAAATCAGTGAGTTCACTGAATCAATAACTGCTGTAATCGAATCAGTCGGATTCACAAATTAACATTCAGTGCAACTTGTGAGCCACTTCACTCGGTTAATCGAAAAGAATCGGCTCGGAAGAATGATTCGTTGGCAAAAGGGACATCGCTATCACACTGGTTTCTTCAGAACAAGGATGGCAAGTTTTTAGTAAAAAGTCACATGTTACATTTTGGAATGTAGTGAAGTGTAAGTAAAAGTTTCCCAAAACGAAAATATGGATATAGCACACAGATACATGACAAAATGTGCTTATAATTACAGTAACAGAGCAAAAATGCTGTACTATCAACAGAGTGATGTACTGTTTACATCCAGTTTGCCTCAGAATAAAGAATTCAACATTGTCATAGTATAAATTAAACCACTTCTTACTTCAATGATTTCTTTACGTGACACAAAAGATTCGTATGCAAAGGTACGCAGTAGGGTAATATGGGACGTTTTACATCTTCAATCTATTATTATTTTTATTTACATAATTGTTATTTATTCAGTAATGTCCCAGATTACCCTAATTTACCCCAGCACACAGGCAGAAGAAGGCCACCAACCCTCATTAAACCCCATACAAACATTGCATACAACCTGTTTAAAAACCAAACCAAACAGCCACGATGCTGTTCTGGTGTCTTGTCTCGTGAGCATCAAGGTTCACTGTTGCCAATTTGGAAACAAAGTGATTACACACAGAGCATGTGCACTTCCCAGTTCTCCTTCTCCCACCCCTCTAATTCTCCCTGTCTCTCGCTCTCTCTTCTCCCACATGATTTTCACAGAATGGCCCAAAGCCCTTGAGAATTGCTCTATGAGAAACAAATGCCCAGGCGCCTTAATGGAGTCCAAATCAGACAGGATTCAAAGAGGTGCTCAATATCAAGCGCTTCACCCAGTCACACACACACACACACACACACACACACACACACCTACACATTTGAGTTTAGTTATAAAAATAGAGTATTGTTTTTAACCACTTTATGATTTTTGAATTGGAAAGAAAGTGTTTTTTCTTTATGAACAAGTTCCCTTTTCACTGTTAAAAAATGTAGGTCACAATTATAATAAGAATAATCTTATTATATTTATAAAGACTTCCCAGATATAGTATTTAAAACGCTCATCATTAAGAGTGAAAAATCAAATCTGAAATGTTCCTCGAGACATCAAGATGACTAGAGTTTGGTGAAATTTATACTAAATTTGAGACATTCTGTATGTCATTGCTAAGGTTTAGTGATAAAGTGATGGAGGATATGAGAAAAAAAAAAAACAGTGTACACAAGCCTGAATGGTTTATATTTACCAGTGTATGCAAACGCAAGGTTTCATCCACCAAAATAAATCGGATAAAAATGGCTCTTATTATTTAGAGAAACAAATAATTTTCTGTGTTATCACTTATGTGGTACCTTTCTTTGTTCTGGTACTTTACTAAGGTGATATGCTCTACTGTTTTTGTATAGTTGTATAGTTGTTGTTTTTTACGATATTTAGTAGATTATATTCACATGCAATTAACCATTTTTTTATGCCATGAACTTGATATTCTGAAAATAAGAAAATGTTTTTTTTTTTAGAATTTCTTTGTTTACATGAGTTGGTAGTGTAGTGAGATGGTTGTACTATGTCTGTGTGACAGGAAAATGCACACACACACACACACACACACACTTTAACATTCAGTCACTGTCCAGCTCTGAAACTACGACAGTGCCTATGAACTGAAAGTCAGTGGCTTGGTTTATTAAAGTGGCAATGGTTTATTAAAACTCACAGATGGTCTAGTTCTTTGGAGAAACCCTGACCTCACAAGTAGACTTTGACCAGTTTTCCAGACATTTTGGAAAATGACTCTGAACAGACTCCAAGACATTTACAATGTTCATGGTCCTCCTGTATATGATGTTTTACTGTGTACTTTGCAAAAGCTGTGTATTGTCCCGTAATGCATACTAATATATTATGATTCTCATAAATGAACATATTTAATGATACATGAACTCAGTGTTTATTTTTGATTCCAAATATGATCTTTTAAATATTATTAAATGTATATTATTAAATATTATATTTAGAAAAAAAACCAGCAAAATGTATAGAAATAATATCAATTCAATCAATTATATTGTGGCACAATAGTAAAAATGTCCATAAATAGTAGCAAAATCAATTCTAAGATGCACTTGAATTGTTTTATTGTATATATTTACAAATGCTTTCAACTTTACAGCTTATGCACCTGTAATATTGCTCGTATGAATGGACATAGTTATAAATACAGTAACTATAATTATATAATATATAATACTTTTATATATGATTTATTTAATTGATCATTTACTTTAAAATGTATTATTATTATTAAATGTATCTTATTTGTAGTAGTAATTGAAAATCATAACATTTAAAAGGACCTAATGTAACCCTGTGGCCAGAAAGAGATGTGTGATCTTCAACAGTACAAACTAAATCACTAACAATGCTTGATCAGAAAATAAAAATTCTGAATGGCAATATAAAAAAATTATAAATTTAACAATGCCAAAAGCCAGAATAGTAAGCCAAGTTAAACAACCAAATAACGTCAAGTGCCGCACGGATGGAGGGCCTGTTAAATGCGCAGCAAAGAGTTAGTGTGGACAATAAATGTCACATGCAAGTAAAATACAGTCCTGTTTTTGCGACAAACCCCAGCAGCAGACGTGATAAGCTGCATCATCATTTACTTTGGCTCTCTGGACCTCAATAAAGAGAAGGGTTTTGATTACGTCTTCAACGTAAATGTCAAGGTATGTGTATTTTTAGATTATAACTAACCTAGTGATATATCAAACAGGTAAAGCACAGCACTTGGGAGCTCTCATTGATAACCTCAAATGAAAAGCATGCCATTTTTTTAGTTCACTTCCATCAGAAATCTTCTACATGGAGGAACCAAAACACTATGGCCAAGTTGCCTTTTGTCCATCCATATGAGCAATAATGCAGGTGTATGAAAGTGCAAATGTATTGATCCTTAATAAGGAAGCAAACTATTGGACCGAAATGACAAAATGGTGAAAGTACTGTATGAGAATAGACCACTAAAGAATGGTTGTCAGTATCAGGACAAGCAATATCAGAGGAGACAGTGACATTTTAAACATATGACTAAATGGAAAGTGTAAATGTCCAATAATTGAGGGTGATATTCTCTGGGAAGAACCGGCTAAATGCAAACTCCCCGGCCTGCTCTCAAAACATTTATCTTAGACACACTCCCACCATTGTGTCTCTGTTAACAGCCATCAGGCACCTCCTAAAACAATGGCTTCCGGAATGCCTGCAAGTGTGTGGAGGGCTGGAAAGGTCAAGTTCAGATCACCCCAAGACAGGACAAGTACCAAATGTTCTCAGAGCATCAGGTCGATAGTTACACCTCAGCCATGAGACTGGAAGGATGGACTAATGCTGTTTGTCAGGGTTTCTCAGCCTCAGC
Source organism: Sinocyclocheilus anshuiensis (assembly GCF_001515605.1). Taxonomy (NCBI): domain Eukaryota; kingdom Metazoa; phylum Chordata; class Actinopteri; order Cypriniformes; family Cyprinidae; genus Sinocyclocheilus; species Sinocyclocheilus anshuiensis. Next base: position 476,696 of record NW_015547700.1, read on the forward strand.
TTCTGAAGGAAATGACTCCATAAGTAACCTCATTTAACTCCTTGAGATCAGTCAACATTGCTCATTTAGATCACTTTCATTCCTGTAAGGCTGAAGGAGAAATGTTTAATTTAGTGTTTGCCATGTTCTATTATGAAGAATCTGTGCCCCTCTCTCTCTCAGTCCACAATTGAGATCTCTTTCAGTCCTAAGGGGCTCCTGGGACCCTGATCTGCAGTATTAATCCTCAGTAAACCTCTCATGCAGGTTTTTTTTGTTTTTAATTTGGTGTTAATTTGGCTGGTATTTCTTACATGCTTGTACAGGCTATCTATAACTTGCTATTTAACACGCACACAAAGTACAGAGGAAAATGAAGAAATTACATTATATGAAATACTAGTTAAATATAATAAAAACATAATAATAATAATAATTATGATTACATTTCTTCTTCTTCTCATTATTATTAAGGGTGTGTGATATGATCAAAATCTAGTCAAATTATTTCATAATAATATCACAACATAGTTATTTTTGACATTTCAGATTTATCTTTATTACAATAGGACAAATACAATATAAGAAAGACACAAAAGAAATTAACAGTGCTTCAATCAAACAATCAAATCAAACAATGCTTCAAAACATTGCATAGTCTTCAGAGGTTTTTAGCCAAGAGCAGTGAGTTATATTATATTTTTCTTTTATTGTTTGTTTAATATTCATGACAGACAGCAGCAGGTATATTAGACTGCTGTCACTTTAAGATTCATTGCACGGATCTAATATATTGACATGTCCAATTTCTTTCCCATCTCTTTAAATCAGTGAGTTCACTGAATCAATAACTGCTGTAATCGAATCAGTCGGATTCACAAATTAACATTCAGTGCAACTTGTGAGCCACTTCACTCGGTTAATCGAAAAGAATCGGCTCGGAAGAATGATTCGTTGGCAAAAGGGACATCGCTATCACACTGGTTTCTTCAGAACAAGGATGGCAAGTTTTTAGTAAAAAGTCACATGTTACATTTTGGAATGTAGTGAAGTGTAAGTAAAAGTTTCCCAAAACGAAAATATGGATATAGCACACAGATACATGACAAAATGTGCTTATAATTACAGTAACAGAGCAAAAATGCTGTACTATCAACAGAGTGATGTACTGTTTACATCCAGTTTGTCTCAGAATAAAGAATTCAACATTGTCATAGTATAAATTAAACCACTTCTTACTTCAATGATTTCTTTACGTGACACAAAAGATTCGTATGCAAAGGTACGCAGTAGGGTAATATGGGACGTTTTACATCTTCAATCTATTATTATTTTTATTTACATAATTGTTATTTATTCAGTAATGTCCCAGATTACCCTAATTTACCCCAGCACACAGGCAGAAGAAGGCCACCAACCCTCATTAAACCCCATACAAACATTGCATACAACCTGTTTAAAAACCAAACCAAACAGCCACGATGCTGTTCTGGTGTCTTGTCTCGTGAGCATCAAGGTTCACTGTTGCCAATTTGGAAACAAAGTGATTACACACAGAGCATGTGCACTTCCCAGTTCTCCTTCTCCCACCCCTCTAATTCTCCCTGTCTCTCGCTCTCTCTTCTCCCACATGATTTTCACAGAATGGCCCAAAGCCCTTGAGAATTGCTCTATGAGAAACAAATGCCCAGGCGCCTTAATGGAGTCCAAATCAGACAGGATTCAAAGAGGTGCTCAATATCAAGCGCTTCACCCAGTCACACACACACACACACACACACACACACACACACACCTACACAC
>NW_015547700.1:478634-487849 GCF_001515605.1 Sinocyclocheilus anshuiensis
TATAAATGCAAGGCAGTAAGCTCATTGGCTGCATATGCAGCATGAACCAATCAGCTTGTGCCAAGTCGTTTAACTCTCTGAATATCATCAATTACGTTAACACCCTGTCAGAATGCGCCATCTAGAGTTTCATGACTGAACTATATATAAATATTGAGATATGAAGTCTAAATTAATATAAATAAAGATGCAATTGCACAATTTTCACTTTGTTATAGTAACTTTCACAATTAATTCTAGAGAAATGGCAAGTAACACACCGAATTGAATGTGAAAATTTGAAGCAGAAAGACTGAAATAGTGTTTTCTTGTAAAATGTACTCTAATAATCCTTTTTTAATAAACCTAATAAACTTTGAAAAAAACCCCCATATTTTTTACTCTGAGGCAGAAAAGGGAAGACTTTTACAGTTAAGAAAACACGCATGTTGATGACCATGAAGAAAATTCACTACTATGCTGCAAAAATAATTTTTAAATCAGTATTTTTGTCTTGTTTTTCGGTAAAATAACAAAACAATTATATTAACAATGATATGAATAAAATAAATTTATTTGTGAAGCAAAATGTAATAAGACATTATAACATTATAATATCATTATAATATTTTTTTCTTATTTTTTTAGAGAATACAGTAAATCTATAACACAATATAGTTAAGTTTATGCTTAAAACAACCCAAGACTTTACAATATTGTAGTCTCTAGTTATGATTTATGTCCATCCTTCAATGGAAGTCTATGGGATCCTTCATCTGATTTATCATCCACTTTGCAAAAATAGTTCAATCTCTTTCCTCAACAAGCCTTAGCATTTAAGTTGTCATTCATGACTATAGCAGCACAATAGTACTAGTGAAAGATCTTCTCTAAAAGATCTCCAAAAAACATAACCACTGACAAAATCAAAACTACGCATTACTAAAGTGCAGCACAGGTCCCTAGAAGATAAAAACATTAATGCACTGATTCCTCACACATTAAAGAACATCAGATTGGAATATTTTAAGAGCGATTTCTGTGAAAAATAATGTCCACTGTCAAGCAAGGTTGGATTAACAGCCCAGTGGGAATACAGGGAGAAAGAGAAGTCCAAAAAATGCGGACAGAAATACAACAGCACGGTGAGAGCATGGAATTTTCCATCCTTCACAAGCAATCCCTATTGACCCCCATTTCATCAGAATACATTAATATTCTCAAGTATTGGCACAGGCCCGCGGCACTCACCAGTCGAACAAAGTACTCGGTGACTTTGACGTCTGGGATCTTCAAATAAACCCCAGCTGGGAGCCATGGGGACAGGGAAGTGGAATTAACTGCTATATTAGCTGACCTTCATCCTGTTGTTTCTCCAAACTTGCCTGATGGGGGCCCCTCGCTCCACCGTAACCAGGGTCTCCCAACTCAACAATGTGGGCATTTCCCTTCATGGCGGTACACAAGACTGTGAGGTTTACTGTGCAAACAAGACCCAGTTCTGCCAAAGGATTTCACTCCGACATTCCTACATCATTCTTTCGGCTTTTCTCACTCAGCTTTCTTCACCTCTGCCAGTGCTTCTGGATGATGGAGGGAGTGCAACTCGAGACGAAACCTGGCTTGTTGCTAGTGAATTCATTTTGGTCAACTATGAGGGTGAGTCATATAGCATCATGCTTCTTTTCACCTGATGTTGGCCATCACATCAAAACTCACACTATTTTCTCAGTGGGACTGACATCTAAAACTATGAATAATACATCGGCACCAGAGACCTGCGGACGACTTAGAGTCGGTCGCACACAGCCATGAGAAGTTCAGTTACAGATTGCAGAACAAATTCAGAAAGAAATTCAACACCTCTTCATATATTTATCATTATCAACCTCCTTCATCCTAACTATAGCATTTAGAAGCACATACAAACCTGTTAGCATTAACACAAACCTGTCTGGGGATGGTTTAAGAAACAAAGCAATGAATTCAATTTAAAAGTACAAAAAGAGAGAGAGAGATAAATTAGAGATAAAACAAAATCTCTCAAAGGCCAGTGACACTAAATCTGTAAAAAAAAAATCGAAATAAATAAATGTATAAATAAAATAACATTTTTCAAAACATTGATGCAATTGACTTTAAACAACTAATTTTCAAGACTCAAAAAGCATGCAAATGCACCATAAAATATCATAAAAGATAATGTTGTTAAAGTTGTTAATGACTAAAATTTGTATATGTTGTTTACAATTTTATATATAAATATTTTGGAATTTTTATAATTATTTAAATGTTATAATAGTTATTAAGAATTCATGTTTTCTTCAATATAAAAAAAGTCAGTCAAGCATGTTTGTATAGTGGCGAGTGAATAATAACAAACTATATATTTCTTTAAAAGGAAAATGTAGGAAATTTAGTATTGCATCACTCTCACTGGAGGAAGCATTTATATGGTCAGAGGACTTGTATTTTGTCCAGAAGTGACAATTTAAGGTTAAAACGTCTTAATAGATTTGTTTCTCATAAACACACAACTTTTCACTTCCCAACACATTAATTGATGGACTGGAGTGGTGTGGATTACTTGTGGATTATTGTGATGTTTTTATCAGCTGTTCGTACTCTCATTCTGACGGCACCCATTTACTGCAGAGAAGCCATTGGTGAGCAAGTGATGTAATGCTAAATTTCTCCAAATCTTGGATGGCCTGAGAGTGAGTAAATTTTTCAGCAAACTATTCCTTTAATAAGTTCTGACAGTGCCTAAATGATCTAATATGTTTCTGAATGTACTGTAGTCTACTCTTAACCTCAGTTTACTAATACTGTTTTCGTGCTATGTTTAGAGTTTATGCTTTCCATTGTCTTCAGCTAGCCCACAATTGCATTAGCAATACGCATGTAGCGTAACTCGTCATGCCCATAAAGTACACTGAAACACTGAGAGGGCTAGTAATAGTTCCCATCTGGCTTTGTCTCCATTTTTTCTCTGTCAGCATAACGGAGGAAAGACTCTGATAAACATGTACGGGAAGTGATGTTCTCTGCTAGCTGACAGTGAGCAGAGCACTCGCATGAAGGACTCGGCTGCACTCAAATTCTTGTCATCTCCATTTGTTTCTTGACACACTGAACAACTGTCACATCCCTCCTAAATAAAGAGTTTGAGATATGAATGACATATTACGAAATAAATTCTGCTTATTAATCAGAGTTTTCCTGAATGGTGGATGATGAAAGAACAACTGAAAATTCTCAAACCTATCCTAAATACTGAGAAATAACTGATTGGAATGTTGTTAATATTGAATATTTGGGGTCAGTTAGCAATCATAAGCATTGCTACTATGAGACTGTGCAAAGGTGTTTGCGTTTTTAGACATAAAGATGCGTTCTGTGTGAATGGCCCCATATTCCTTCTTTATCCCTAAAATTTGATTGGGTGATAGAGATTTTGTTCCAGGTCCAGGACATTGATCCAGGAACATGTACTACTTGCTAAAATCATGGTAAGAGCCAGGATGCATGAAAACATGATCATATGACACCTGTTTGAAATGTGTCAGAGTTTCTCTCCTGGTCTCTGCCAGAATTTGTCCAGCCCTTATTATAATCATCAGGGATTCATTTACAAGTATTTTTTTTTCCAACATTAAAACACTAAAAGATGTTTATAATTTGCTTTGGATAAGATCACCAGCAAAATGCCTTAAATGTCAATGTAAAACTATGTTACTAGCTACTACTCAGTGCTTTAAAAAAAGATTTGCCTCCAAAATTTCGGCATGTTTTGCCAAAGCCTGCACTTGTAAATTGTTACAAGTCAGGCATTGATCACTGCAAGCCAGAAAGTAGAAACCTTTTGATTGATCCCAATTCGGCTTAAAAGATCCCAGATTTTCAGGATTTGATGTCAAGCCTGAACTATGATCTAAAACAAAGTGTTAAGACAAGTTTGATGGGGAAATGATGACTGCACCGAAGAACATAAAAATCAGATGGATTATGCTCAAGTACCTTACAAAAAAAGTACATGAGGTACAAGGTACATTCATTCCTGTAAAAGGAATTACAAGGCCAGGCTTTACATTACAATTATAAAGCCTTATACATATAAATATATAAAAAATATTATGATATTCACTGGGAAACTTCACCCATGGTTTTTAGCCCACTGTTATATAATCAAAGATGGAAATTCAAATCTCTAATACTTCATATCTTCACCTCAGGAAGACGCTGCCCTCTAGTCATTCAAGCTGCACATTATAGACGCTCCAACAGCTGTTAGATTACAAATGCTAAATCTGTTGGCCTGCACTTAGAAAATACAACATTTTTTTAAATTCTAGTCCATTAAGTCAGAAATCATTATCAGGACCTTGCTTTCAGAGGGAGGAAAAAGGTGAGAGAGATTAATCCAAGTGAAAGAAGAAGCCTTCAGCCAAGAATCAGCACCTCCCAATCCCCATCCCAGCCAGGACCTGACTCATCCACAGGATCAAATATACAGAACCAAATACAAAACATCTGTTCTAACTCAATATTGCAGTATATTTTAAAACATATTTCATGTAATATATATAAATTTCAATAATTTACATGTCAATTATTCAGTAATTAAAAGCTAGTAAGGCACAGAGGAAGGTCAACTGACTTGTTAAAGAGATAGTTCACCCAATAATGAAACATTTGCCAGTAGCCATTGACTTCCATAGTATTTTTTTTGTCTCCATACTGTGGAAGTCAGTGGCTACTGGCAACTGTTTGGTTACCAACATTCTTCAAAATATCTTCTTTGTGTTTAACAGAATAAAGAAATTCATATAGGTTTGGAACAACATGTGGTTGTGCAAATGATTTGAAAAAAAAAAATCATTTTGGGGTGAACTATTCCTTTAACATTTGCCCTTCTGTTGTTTTTTCTTGCATTTGGTGTTTTTTGCTTTTTTCATCTACATAGTGTGCAGGTCTTTTTTTTTACAATATAAATTTAATATACATTAATGCAAACATTAATTTACATTTCATGTAACATTTCATGCATGAACACACACACACACACACACACACACACAGACTACCATTCACAGGTTTAGGTTAAGATAAAAAAAAAAACAAGAAATTAATACTTCTATTCAAAAAGGACACATTAAACCATTCACAGGTTTAGGTTAAGATAAAAAAAAAAAACAAGAAATTAATACTTCTATTCAAAAAGGACACATTAAACTGATCAAAAGTGACAGTAAAGACATTAATAGTGTTACAAAATCTATACCTGATTCTGATGTTTTCCTGTTTATCTCTGCTAGCTGCTTTAACACAGTCTATAATCATGTATAAAGTGCTATTGAAATAAAGGTGACTTGACGACAAAAGATTTGTGTTTAAAATAAATGCTGTTCTTTTTTAACTCTTTATTCATATCCTGAAGAAAATGTATCATGGTTTCCACTAAAATATTAAGCACCATTATTAATAATTGAGTATCAATAATAATTGAGCAGCAAATCAACTTATTATAATGATTTCTGAAGTGACACTGAAGACTGGAGTAATGATGCTGAAAATTCAGCTTTGATCACTGGAATAAACACAACCATTATTAATAATTGAGTATCAATAATAATTGAGCAGCAAATCTACTTATTATAATGATTTCTGAAGTGACACTGAAGACTGGAGTAATGATGCTGAAAATTCAGCTTTGCATCACAGGTATAAATGACATCTTACAATAAAATAGAAAGCAGTTATTTTCAATTGTAATAATATTTCACAATATTACTGTTTTACTGTATTTTTGATTAAATTTATGCAGCCTTGGTGAATGATTTCAAACTTTTAACCAGTAATTTATATATACAGTATGTGACTCTGCGTTATATCAAACACTACAGTATTATTACACTTCAAACATGCATGTGTGCAACATTAAACCTATTTTTACTCTCCCTCTCGCTTCCTGTCTCTATTGAGGGACAGTGGTGTGAGAGAAGGAGACCCCCTCTCCCCTCAGCATCTGGTCTTCAGAAGTGTCTGTGCACACATGGACCCATTAGTTTCACTTCTGGCTGGTCCTGAACCTAATCCTGTCCTGCTTGCTCCCTCTCTCCAAAATCTTCAAGGGCCTGTGGGGGCCACCCAAGAGACCCATAACCACAGCAGCACCAGAACAAATACCTCAGTCCTCAAATACCTCAACTTCACAACTCCAGGTGATTCTGTCCCTGAAACACCACTTCAAAGCGCTGCGTGTCACCCTCTACGTTATTGCCCTGGCGTCTCGACTGACCTTGAGGAGTGAAAGTGAAAGTGATGTGACATGTGGCCAAGTATGGTGACCCATACTCGGAATTAGTGCTCTGCATTTACCCATCCAAAGTGCACACACACAGCAGTGAACACACACACACCGTGAACACACACCCGGAGCAGTGGGCAGCCATTTATGCTGCGGCGCCCGGGGAGCAGTTGGGGGTTCGGTGCCTTGCTCAAGGGCACCTCAGTCGTGGTATTGAAGGTGGAAGAGAGCGCTGTACATTCACTCCCCCCACCTACAATCCCTGCCGGTACGAGACTCGAACCCGCAACCTTGGGTTATGAGTCCGACTCTCTAACCATTAGGCCACAACTTCCCCCCCCACCAAGGAGAGTAGGAGAGATAGTCAGAGGGGAAAAAAAGAGGAACGACAAGTGAAGGAATGAGTGGGCGAAACAGGGGAAGACGGTGAGGTGTTAGAACAGGAAACAGGATGTTAGCGAGAGGAAAGTTGGATGTGAGGGTGTGACCGGGAACGAGTCCAGGATCTGCTGACCTTACCGTAAGCACTTCATCCATCAGTCACTTCACGGACAAATACATCAGTTTACACCAGCAAATTACACTATTCCTTAAAGAGAGTTCAAAATAGGGGAACATTCTCAGGAGGGAACTGCTCTTTATAATGCCAATCTTGAATGTTGTCCTGCCAAAAATCTCTATCGTCTCTAATGTATTCTTGTATTTATAGAGTTTAGTTTAAAGTGCCCCTATTATGCCATTTCCAATATTGCCTTTCATGCAGTGTGTAATGTAACTGTATGTGAATGTACGATCAGCAAAGTTGTAAAGCCGAAAGTGTTAAATAAAGTTACTGTCTCCCAAAATAAAGAATCGACTCTCTACAGCCTAAACGAGTCGTCAGGAATTCGAATCCCACTTCTGTGACGGCTACACGTCATTTGCATAATTCCCGCCAATGTTCTACATTGGCCGGCAGCGAACAATTTGACCCCGCCCACAAACACGTAATTTCACTGAGACTGCTTCTCTAATCTCGGGGAGTTTAAAAAAAAAATCTTGGGGAGTTCAACAGGATTCACTAAATGCTTGCTCTTGAAAGATGGCTCAGTAGCCTATCCTGTTTATTTGGACCAGCTGGCTCCACTGAATCACAAGTATGATAAATAATAGATGTTTATATTTTCTATCAAGCGTTCAAAATATGGAACTATGGCAATTGGCTTATCGTTTTATACACGGCTGTACGCGGTAGACCAATCACAACAGACTGGGCCATCTGACCAATCAGAGGAGAGTAGGCTCACGGAAAGGAGAGTTTTAGAGACTGAATCTTAGAACTGCTTTGAACGAATCCTTTGAGAATCGCTGGAAAATGAGGTAATATTAAATGCATATTTTGAGAAAACACAAGCGTTTTTTTTTTTTACCTTGCTTGCATGTAATCCTATTGTAGGAGACTCCCAAAACAATAGTAGGAACCTTAAAAATGGCATAATAGTGGCACTTTAATGACATGAGATACATAAAGCAGTGGTTTTCAAATGGTGGGTCATAACCCAAAAGCCTGATAATAATATTCTGAAAATCATGCTGAAGCAAAATGAAAAAAATCTACTAATTGTGCATAATCAGGATGACAATTAGGACTTTCAGCTTCTAAAATAGAGGAGTATAGGTCTATGCTTTCCATATATTTAATTGTTAACGTCAAAGGCCGTGTGTCCAAGTATTCAACTCCACATTTTAAATAAATTCAACTGTCACTAAAAACAAAAGACTAAATAAGGCAGATGCGAACGTGGACAGTTCACAGGAAATGTTGTCATCGTAAAGAAAACTGCATAATAAAAAAGAAAATATGACCTAGACTACATTAAACATGTTACTTGATAAACCATGTTTTTATTGATCACAGTGTGTTTCGTGCTGTGAATTATTGGCTGCCGAGAGCATAAAACAATAAAAATTCAATTTTGTACAAAACATATAAAGTAATTAATTGAATGAATAAGAAATTATTATAGGAAAATATTTTATAATTTGCCACTAATGTTCAGTGTAATATTTGAGTCTCGATGCAAAACCAGTTGAAAATGACTAGCATTAAAGAACAATTGCAAAAAATTACATTACAGAAGAAAATAATTCTTTTAAAATTTTAATAATATTTCAGAATAATATATATATTTTTTTTACTGATTTTGATCAAATAATTGCAGCCTTGGTGTGACTTTTAAAAACATTACAAAATCGCAATTATTAAAAACCTTTACCCGGTAGTCTGGTTGATATGAAACAGTATTTTAATACACATCAAACATGCATGTGTCGACATTTAACCTATACTTTCACTAGGGTTATCATAGTTAAAATAAAATAACTAAAATTAAATTAAATTATTAGACAATATAACTTATAAGATTATTGTTGTTGTCTTCTTTCTTTCTGAAAAAAAAGTTTCTTTTTAGTTACTTTCTAGTCAATTAAAATCTGTCCTTATAAATCTATATCCAAAACAGCTTGATTTAGACAAGCTTGAGTTCATGTTTTGTTCAAAATGTCATGCTTTTCACAGAACGCCTTGTTTCATCCATCTTCTCACCCTCATATTTCTCCACATGACTCACAATGGGAGCTTTTAAAATCTTTGCCACTTCTACAACTTAAAAGATTCCCCCCAGGCAACAACATCTCATTCTGATTCCACACTCCCATGCCCCGTTTCATATCCCTATAGCCAAATGTAAATGTATTCTCCTCATACAGTTCAAAAGTAAGACACATTGAACCTTGCTCAGAGTTAAAGCTCATGCTCAAGATAATATGAGAGTGTTTAAGCTAAAACCACTATGTGTTACAAGTAGTTTGCTTAAATTTAACAATTTACTTGCTTTGTAAATCTGAGTTTTATACCCCCCCCCCCCCCCCAAAAGAATTTTGTTCT
>NW_015547700.1:488000-493016 GCF_001515605.1 Sinocyclocheilus anshuiensis
TCTTTTCTATCCCCCCCCCCCCCCAAAAGGAATTTTGTTCTCATAACTTCTGTTAAAACAATATTAAGAGGACATACTGTCAAGCGTCATAAAGTGCTTTCATGGTGATACTCTTTGAAGAAGTCATGGGAAATTCAAAACTCCCTTTCAACAATATCATAACAACATAAAGCAGCTAACCTAACACCTGTAAATTTCCAAACGTGGAGAAAGGCAAGAAGGAAGGATTGGGAGACATGTGCAGCTGGAAAGCTGCAGTACAGATGTGCACTTCCCCACTGAGAGAGGTTAAGTGCTTGCGACCTTGACCTTTTCTATAAACTTTGATATAAAGCCAGACTTTCCCCAGCTTTCAGACTCTGAATCGTTCATGTGGTTTATACAGATCAACCCTTAGTTACCAAAAGTAAAGCCTCATAAGTCTGTATTTATTACTACAATAAATAAGCAAGCAGCAATCATCAGCGTCAGTGAGAAAATGGAGATACTTTTTTTCTTTTTACAATGTAATATTAGGTCTTTAATCATATGATTTTGCATATGGTTTAGTTGTAGTGCCATGCTATATAAGTCAATTAGTCATTATAGACCACAACCCAAAATGTAATTGTCTTAAGTCTATGAAGTGATTTACTTTATTTTGTCAAAAGATGAAGCGATCTTTAGAGGAAACTAATTCCTTGCAAATCAGGTAAATAACGTTAGTTAGGTTTATAAACATTTTGGTTAACACTTACATTAAGGTTCCCTTTGTAAAGGTTTATAAAGGTGTTCATAAATGACTAAGTCATTTACAAATGCAAGTTATAAATTTCATCTTGATAAACAAAAGATCAATTTTTAATCATTGCTGTGGATAGGCATCATGGACTTTTGGAGAATATCATGGGTAAGATACAGAGTAGCTTCTGGTAAGCAACATAGTAAGAAAATGTACATGAATCATGAGATATAAATGAAAAAGCCATAAATATAACACCCTTCAGTCTTGCTGTAATAGTCTTTTTCTGCTGCATCATGAAATAAATCAGGAATCTAGTTTTGAGTGAAATAAGTATGAATAAATGTATTAATTAAGCATTTATATCATGTGAGTTAAAAATGGCTCACTATTTGGCAGGAATTTATTCATGCATTTATAACTGCTTATCAATGATTTATAGAGTTATTTATGAAAACCTTTATAAACCCTTTACAAAGGGTAACTTAATGTAAAACGTTATTATTATATTTTAGGATACTGAAATAAAATTTTAAAATGACTAAAGTTGAAATGTCATGTAAGTGTCATGTAAACACCCCTTTAGTCACACTCATTCAGTCACGCAAGATTATATATGCTTCCTGTAATGTAAATTCCACCACTACAACACCAACTGGTGGCCATTGTCATATAATGTAGTACACAGACTCATAGAGACACCAGCACCTTCGCTGTGCTGCAACTATCTATAAGAAGAATTAAAGGGGTCATATGACATTGCTAAAAAGAACATTATGTTGTGTATTTGGTGTAATGCAATGTGTTTATGCGGTTTAAGCTTAAAAAAAAAACATTATTTTCCATATAATGTACATTATTGTTTCTCCTCTATGCCCCGCCTTTCTGAAACGCGTCGATTTTTACAAAGCTCATCGTTCTAAAAAAGCGAGGTGTGCTCTGATTGGCCAGCTATCCAGTGTGTTGTGATTGGCCAAATGCCTCAAGCGTGTGACGGAAATGTTACGCCCTTTAACATACTGTGATGCCGTTTTCCAGCAGGACGAGACTCAGTCCAGCTGCTCTGCTCGTGCACATCCCATCATCGGTTCTCTTTTAGCAGTTCAGTCAATGTACTGTAAGGAGTAACTGAATAACTCGGGATATTGGTTTATTTCATGCGCAGCACACATCTGAATATTTGGGTTGAACTGTTCTGGAACAGTGTTGTAAATACAACTTAACCACTGATTTCTAGTCGTGTCCTCTTTTGGAAGGCCAAACAAAGTAGTTTGCTTTCACAACAAAATACACAGTGACTCCACAACATGGCAGCGGCGGCAACAATACTACAGCGTGAATAAAAGTTACGTCTTCTTTCTTTGTTGCGTGAACATTTGGGCGGCGTTATGCAAATCTTCCCACATAGTGACGTAGATATGTGGGGGCGTGTTAGAACGAGCCGTTTTAGGTAGGAGTGGTTGACGCTTAACTTTTATAAAGAATATCTCTTTGGATTTGGGACTTTAGTCTTTGCAACTTTACAGATCTTCTTTAAGCACCAAGAGCTTGTAACACTCCAAAGAGAAAGGAAAAATTGAAATCGCATCATATGACCCCTTTAAGGCCTGTTCACATCAAGAATGATTAATATAAAAATATCTACAGTGATAACAGATAACATTCTGTTTATTATACTGTAAGCACACTCTGCAGTTTTGTCTTCTGCCGCTCAAACTCTTTAAAGTCAGCTGTATTCTGACTGGCTGTCAATGCATTTATCATTCATCAACTGGAAAAAATAGATCTGAAAGTGATTTCTATATCATCCTTCTGTGTTCTTGTTGCACGTAACAACAAACAGAGTTTGACCTGTAACATCCAATTCACAAACAAATTACTCTTATGGGACAAATCAGTCAAACTGACTCACAAATTGATCTTGAATTCAATACTTTTAAATCCCTAATCACTCATTCACTCATTGTTCAAGCAGTTACTGAGCTGACAACTAAAGTCATTCAATCGTAAGTAATTCCGCAGCATGTTCAAATGAAGGACATAACCATCTACACTGAGTGATTCTGTAATTTGGCATCTCAAAAAGTCATTTGGCTCCTAAATGCTTTCAATTTATGAGCCAGTGGCCTGCTAGTCGTTTTTATTTTTAGTCTAGATCCCTGAACCGCATTACTCAGGCATAATAATCATAAAGTTCCCTGTAAGAATCAAGCCTTCGACCAAATCGGTCTCAGACACGCAAGAGTAGCACACATAGACATTGTATTTTTACAGCAGAGAGAAAGCCATTTTGTGAGAAATATGAAGACAGAAATGTGCATTTTACTGAATGATCAAGGGAAAATTACAGAGAGGGAGAGCGAGGGATTCTTTATAATAGAGGAGAGTTAATAGAGGTTATCCCCCAGCTGAGGAAACACAAAGGTTGGCAATGAGAGCCTGTTTGTGGTGGATTTGAAATCGGGGGCCAAAGAAAATGTTTGGGTACAATAGCTCTGCAATAAAGCCCTCAGTCAACACAGGAAACTGAGGTCTTACCACAAGACACACCAACCTACACGCAAGCGCACTAACGCTGACCCTCTATCACACACGGCCACCCACAAATACATCTGTGTGTTTACAGGAAGCCAGTTCTTACAAATGTCCACGGTCAAAATCATCACTGTCGTTTAATAGTTCATTAAATTCACAGGGCGGATTTCCAAGCCATATTTCCAATATTGTGTGTGACGTAGAGTTATGTATTGGGCATAAAAATGGCAGAAAGAAGGAAATATGATCTCGGTCATTGATCATGGTTCCTTGTGGCTGTTGTGGTCAAATGATTGATAATTTCTGATTTTATGAGTATAATGTCTGTCAGAACATTATAAACTCTAGTCATTCATTACAGCCCTCATAAGATTCACACACACACACACACACACACACGCATGCACACACACGCACACGCACGCACGCACACGCACACACACACACACACACACACTGAACTATCTAAATTAGGGCAAATAACTTATTATTAATTTGTTTATTAAATCTGACGTACGATTTCTAATAGACTGTAGAGAATACTGATGTCACTGGTCACTTTAAAGTATTGCCTCTTTGGTTGCATCAGACGTTTCGGTTGCTAGAGGCTGACAGTTGCTGTTTTTTCTTATTTGAAACCTTGCATACTACAGACGTGAAGCAAACAGAGACAGAGAACCGTACACCACAGAATGACATGGTAAACCACAATGTGTTTTGGAGGGAGAGCGAGGGATTCTTTATAATAGAGGAGAGTTAATAGAGGTTATCCCCCAGCTGAGGAAACACAAAGGTTGGCAATGAGAGCCTGTTTGTGGTGGATTTGAAATCGGGGGCCAAAGAAAATGTTTGGGTACAATAGCTCTGCAATAAAGCCCTCAGTCAACACAGGAAACTGAGGTCTTACCACAAGACACACCAACCTACACGCAAGCGCACTAACGCTGACCCTCTATCACACACGGCCACCCACAAATACATCTGTGTGTTTACAGGAAGCCAGTTCTTACAAATGTCCACGGTCAAAATCATCACTGTCGTTTAATAGTTCATTAAATTCACAGGGCGGATTTCAAAGCCATATTTCCAATATTGTGTGTGACGTAGAGTTATGTATTGGGCATAAAAATGGCAGAAAGAAGGAAATATGATCTCGGTCATTGATCATGGTTCCTTGTGGCTGTTGTGGTCAAATGATTGATAATTTCTGATTTTATGAGTATAATGTCTGTCAGAACATTATAAACTCTAGTCATTCATTACAGCCCTCATAAGATTCACACACACACACACACACACACACGCATGCACACACACGCACACGCACGCACGCACACGCACACACACACACACACACACACTGAACTATCTAAATTAGGGCACACAGTAGAGTACTATTGATTTTTTGTTTTTTGTTTTTTGAATTATTTGACTTTTTTATTTTAAATTATTTTTAAATAGCTATAAAAGTTGTTTATACAAACTAACCCTGACAAAGAAATATTTTAATCTTAAATTAAAAAAAGTAAATAAAAAAATATAAAAACGAATGAATGAATGGATTAATTAATTAATTTTTCCAGCTGAGGACATTCTAAAAAGCTTGTTTTTGGCATATTTATAAGCAGCAAGGAAATGCATATTTTTCTACATATGAGATCATTATATTCAATACAATTAATGAGTTGAATTACTAAATCATTTTTATAAAAAAACTCATTATTCAGCAGTCCTCCAATACAGTTCTTAACAGCTCTAAA
>NW_015547700.1:493164-493931 GCF_001515605.1 Sinocyclocheilus anshuiensis
TATACAATATGATGTTTATTTATTTATTGGATATTTTATTTATTTAAATAACTTATTATTAATTTGTTTATTAAATCTGACGTACGATTTCTAATAGACTGTAGAGAATACTGATGTCACTGGTCACTTTAAAGTATTGCCTCTTTGGTTGCATCAGACGTTTCGGTTGCTAGAGGCTGACAGTTGCTGTTTTTTCTTATTTGAAACCTTGCATACTACAGACGTGAAGCAAACAGAGACAGAGAACCGTACACCACAGAATGACATGGTAAACCACAATGTGTTTTGGCGACTTCTGGTCTGAGGGTACACTGAGTGACCAAACAGCAAACATCATCTCCCTGGGAGAACATTACACATGAATGATGAAAGCATAGGAACAACTAAGCTAGACCTCAACTAAATGTGTCTTCAACCCTAGGAATGGCCTGTTTGTAGTGTTGTTCACTGTTGCCACTGTGCAATTCACTTCTGCTTCTGGATGGCAATAAATTTATGTAAATGTGTAAATCACTTATTACAAAGTTTAATATCTTTGTGTTAACATGATGTCTTGAGTGTTGTAAAACAACTACCACTGCACAACATTGTTCAAGGATTCTTAAAGGGACAGTTCACCCCAACAAAGAAATATCTGTCAGTATTTACCCACTCATAATGTTCCAAACACATATGCTGTTGTTTTCTTCACGGAACACAAAAGGAGATATTCTGAAAAAAGTTTACATATGTCATGTACATACATATGTTACAAATGTTTTTAAAAT
>NW_015547700.1:493982-498912 GCF_001515605.1 Sinocyclocheilus anshuiensis
TTTTTTTTTTTTAAGGAATGGTAGTGCATCTCTATGTGTCACAAAGGAGATTCAAGAGTTAAAAACGACTTAATTTTCAGTATGTTCCTCACACAAAACTATAATAATTCATCTGAACTATTTTAATGATACTTTCATGGTGATTTTCTTGTCATTTTGGAGCTTTGGATACTTTTATTCGTCATATGGAAAAAGGACCATACACATTTAAAAAATATACATATATATATATATATATATATATATATATAAACTAATTAAAAATAAATTTAAAATGATTTGGAACAACATCAGAAGGTGGCTTGTTTGATCTCATGAACAACCATTGTTACTTTTAATAAGTGTAGTGCAAGTCACTTTGGATAAAAGACATTTGCTAAACTACTACTTACTAAAATGACTACTGACTCATTCAGTGTTAACTGTCTTACTGAGCATTAATGCATCAAGCGATGGACAGATGGAGTGTGAATGTCCTGTGGACTCAGGTTGGACCGGTATGTCCCTGCAGATGGATGCCCGTTGATTTACACTACCTCATGGGTGTAAAAATAACAGCAGTGGATCACCCAGGTGAAATTTGCCGTTTCCACACTCCGGCTCTGCCTCGACACACAAGAGTAGACGTGTGGAGGTGATGGACCATGACTTATGAAGAAACAGAATGGAATATGCATGAGCGTAGTGTACAGAGACTCGCTCCTCCTGGAGCCAATCCCCGCTTCGGTTTTTACTCCCGCCAGGAGCTGACGTACTGAGTCATTTCACACAGCCATTTCTTTCCCGGGTCACCTCTTTTCTGCCCTTTTTTTCACAAAGCTCTTCGTTCTTACTTCTCATTCATTCTCAGAATAACTTATCTTTAGGGTAAAGCGCAACATTAAACATCATATGCACAACCATACTGTAACTGCAGTCATCCATTATAGTGAACACACACAACGTGTGTAAGTATTAGAATCTATCTATCTATCTATCTATCTATCTATCTATCTATCTATCTATCTATCTATCTGTCTGTCTGTGTCTGTCTGTCTGTCTGTCTGTCCGTCTGTCTGTCCAGAGCACCCTAGCAATGCCTCTATTTATCATCTACCAATCTCATAGTCTTTCTGACTAGTTTTCTGACTGACTTCATACCTTTTAAAACCTTCCAACTTCAATCTTTTAAAATTATTTTAAGTGTTCAGACAAGGCTTCGTTTCTAAATTCTAAAGAATTGTAAAACTACCATAGAAACATTGACATTATGATGTTACTGTAATTAATTTAAAGGCCCTGTATGTACTTTTTTGACTGTACTAAAGCATAAAAATGTCATAATATATTTGCAGATATTTAGGAAACATGTTAAGTTCACATACTTGTTTTGCCGAAAAACAATGCAACAGCCGGTTATTCTGCTTCTGTGTTGGAATGTCTGGTTCCCTTTTGAATGGGAACTCACGCTGAGTCTCCTAGAGGGCGCTATGGGCATTCCTCATAGTGTCCTCTAGGGAACACAGCATCTCGTTCCCCTTCTCAGGGAACCATGGTTACATGCATAACCTGAGACATTCCCTTTTCGAATGGGAACTCATGCTGCGTCCCCTAGAGGACACTATGAGGAATGCCCATAGCCCCTCTAGGGGACGCAGCATCTTGTTCCCCTTGCATCCAACTAAAAATCTCTATGGTCAGAAGAATACTAAAATGCGGATAAAACAATTAATCAACTTACAGTGTAAGGCTCGTTGACTTACATGTCATTTGTGCTCATTCCTTGTTGTATCTGGCAACAATGAGTGTCGAACCTGAGGAGGAGGAGGAACTGGGACTGAATTTTGAATTTCAACTCTAGCTATCAATATTACATACCATACTGCACCTTTAAAAAATCAACGTATGCAGGCATGAATTATTCACAATATGATCAATAAGATGCATTTATAAAATATTTCCCTATCGTGCCAACTAACAGTTATAAGTGCACTTATAGAGATGTTTGGCTCATGCTACTGTAAATGGAATTTTCCTCCATGACATGCACACATGCCTTTTCCCTGCATAGGCGAATCTGATCATGTGTATTTCTTTCAGCAACTAGTTATTTAATAATAGTTGTATTCCTTGTGTGTTTAATAATGAGAAGACTCTGCAAACTTTTTCCACAGCTTATGCACTGGAATTCTGCGGAATGCACTAAAACATGGCAACATAAGTTAAATTGACTACATTACACTTCTGCTACCAGCTGACAACATGATCTAATTCGTCAAAATATTTAAAACATGTAAGAGGCAGGCAGTTTGTGAAACTCAGTTTGTGAAAAAACAGTTTGTGAGTTTTTCTGCTCACAAACCAAACCATTTAGGAAAAAAGACAAAGGGGAACCAAATAGAGGATTCAGACGTGTGCTTCCAGCTGCAACTTGTTGGTACTTTCAACTACCACCAGTGCATTATTCTGAAGGATTTATTCTTTTATAAGACTTACAAGACAGGATTTTGATCTCCATAATTGATCTCCTTCTTATGAAGCCTGGGATTTAAAGTAAGTGGCCTGCCAACAGAATCAAAATAATCTACAAGAAGTGTGAACTGTGATTAGGCCACCATCACCTTGCAAATTATTTATCCTCTCATCACTAGGATGACTACTACTTGAAGACCTTGAGGTACTTGAAGACCTGCTTCAGATCTGTGAGTGCGACTGAGAATAACCAGACTTGTAATAGTTATCATCAGTTACATCAATCCATAATTGGACTCCATTAGCAGCCAAAGAAATCTCAGTGTATTCTGGGATACCTCAGGACTCTGAGACCTGTCTCAGAAGAACACAAGAGCTCACTGACATTGCTGAAGTGGCTTTTTAAAGGTCAAGAGTAAGGCAAAGCTGCCTGGTCCCTGCTTTATGAAATTATTTGGATAGAGGATGCTACAGCATGAATACAAGAAAATCTTAAGAAGTTTCTACTCAACAGGAATGCACTGCTTCAGGCTCAGTGGTGTGAAAATAGGATTACAAAATACACTGAGGTGGGATATTGTGTTCAAATACTAGGTATACATTTATACTGGCCACATTTTCCCTCAAAGTTACAGACTAATGCAATAAATTCAAAAGCAGAGTGCACAAGCTCCAGGAGGCATTTCTGTTCAGAAGCATGTTGTCCTTCACATCTAACTTGCTGGCAGCCAGTCTGATTTCATTTCAACCCACTTGATGCCACACACACTGCGTTCTGACCAAGGCAGATCAATACTCTCAAACACCTATGGCAAGTTCCAGAAACTCTACAAGCTGAAGAGGAGACTATCTCGAATCTACAATAATTACATGGCACAGATTTTAGTGTCCTGGAACACCTTAGCAACGCCCTGGCAACCCCTCAGAACACATTGGCAATTGTGTAGGAACCACCCACACATGGCATAAACCCAAAAAACCCTGACCTCACAAACCAACCACTCAAAATGCCACTCAGAACAATTGTGTTGCAACCACCCACACATAGCAACAAAACCAGAAAGTCCCGGCATTACAAACCAATGCCCTGGCAACCACCCAGAACACCCTAGAAATGCCCTAGCAGCCACCCAGAACACCTTTGCAACTCTGTAGCAACCACCCATGCATAGCAACAACCCAGAAAATCCTGGCATTATAAACCAATGCCCTAGCAGCCACCCATACCACCTTAATGCCATGGCAACCACCCAGAACACCCGAAAAATGCCCTGGCAACCACCCAGAACATCTTAGCAAAGCCCTGGCAACCACACAGAACACTTTAGCAACTGTGTAGCAACCACCCACGCATAGCAACAACAGAGACGACCAATGTCCTGGAAACCACCCAGCACACCAAAAAAATAATATATATTAAAATCAACATTATAAAATGCCTTAAACATTACATTACACCTTGGTTTCCCAAACTGGGCTTAATGTAAGAGCTGCAGCAGGTTTGTGAGTTGATAAAAAGCTAATAATTAATTAAATCATAAAATAAAAATAATTTAAACACTAAAAATATAAATATTTTATTTTTTTACCTGCATGTCAATGTGACCATTAACCAACATCAGAGAACTGTAAACATGCAAATGTGTTGTTAAATTATTGAAACATTAACTTCCGCAAGTAAAGTAAATATTTTATTTTAAGGAGTTTGGTTGACAAAAACTTTTGTGAATCCCTGCATTATATGAACAAACATTAATAAACATGAAAACAGCAATGACAACGTCTTCCAGGTTTAAAATATTTTGTCCAGACTTCCAGAATCAACAATTACTGAAGGTCACTGGATATGATGACGACATTGTTTCACAACTATACATCACCAGTGTTTAGTAACTTGCATAATCAAAAAAATATCAATAATTTACTGCCATTTTGTGAATAATATGTTATCATGCAATCCATAAAAAGTAACTGTAATCTGATTATGAACATTTTAAAATGTAAATTACTCTAATTACAAGTAGTTAAAGGGGTCATATGACGATGCTAAAAAGAACATTATTTTGTGTATTTGGTGCAATGAAATGTGTTTATGCGGTTTAAGGTTCAAAAAACACATAATTTAATCGCCAGGTTTGAAATATTTTTGTCCAGACTTCCAGAATCAACAATTACTGAAGGTCACTGGATATGATGACGACATTGTTTCACAACTATACATCACCAGTGTTTAGTAACTTGCATAATCAAAAAAATATCAATAATTTACTGCCATTTTGTGAATAATATGTTATCATGCAATCCATAAAAAGTAACTGTAATCTGATTATGAACATTTTAAAATGTAAATTACTCTAATTACAAGTAGTTAAAGGGGTCATATGACGATGCTAAAAAGAACATTATTTTGTGTATTTGGTGCAATGAAATGTGTTTATGCGGTTTAAAGTAAAAAAAAAAACATTATTTTCCACATACT
>NW_015547700.1:501047-501363 GCF_001515605.1 Sinocyclocheilus anshuiensis
CATAAAATGTGCTGCACACATCTGAATATTTGGGTTGCACTGTTCTGGAACAGTGTTGTAAATACAACTTAATCACTGATTTCTAGTCGTGTCCATTTTTGGAAGGCCAAACAAAGTAGTTTCACTTTCACAACGAAACACAGTGTCACACACAGCGGGCTAGAGTGAGCGGCGGACGGGCGGGCTTGAGTGAGTGGAGGCCGGTGGGCTTGAGAATGGCGCGGCCAGCGGGCTTGCGGCAAACACATGTGACGACCCCGGGCTGGACTCCGCTTCGTCCACGGTGAAAGCCGATCCAGCGATCCACAGCGCAAAG
>NW_015547700.1:501573-517155 GCF_001515605.1 Sinocyclocheilus anshuiensis
TCTGAAAAGCGAGGTGTGCTGTGATTGGCCAGCTATCCAGTGCATTGTGATTGGCCGAATACCTCAAGCGTGTGACGGAAATTTTACGTCCCTACCATACTGTGATGTCCTGTTAGGCCAGAGTGACGAGACAAAAACATTAAAACCCATTATAAACAAAGCATTTGTTGCATCCAGTGGGGACATAATTACAGATTATAATGATTTATACTGTCTTTTTACGCGTTGTTTAGGAGGGCGTGGTTGACTCTTAACTTTTATAAAGAATATCTCTTTGGATTTGAGACTTTAGTCTTTGCAACTTTACAGATCTTCTTTATGCACCAAGAGCTTGTAACACTTCAAAGAGAAAGGAAAAATTTAAATCGCATCATATACTGTAACCCCTTTAATTTTTGGAATCTAATTATGTAATCCAGATTACATGTAATCAGTTACTACCCACCAATGATCCTACATGTGCCCTGAAGACATTCATCCCTGTCCTATTATGTTTGTAAAATTGTTTTTACCACAAAAATTCATTTCTAATATAAATAAATAAGGTTTTAGTGAAAATCACCAAAAATATGTTGTTGCATATATTTGTCATTTCCAGACGGTTTAAATTGCCATGACCAATGTTTTTTTAATGAGTATTTTAGACTAATACAAATTGGAAAACAGCCTTAATGGTTAGTTGTCATTTAGCTTTACTCACAATAACACATGTTTATGTAAGCTAACTAAATCAGTCTGTATACATTTTGGACTGTGTTTGCATTAGTCCTCTTGAGAACATTATGCTTTGCTCAGATGGGCCTAAGTGGTGCTCTCCATTATTTGCCTAAATGAGCTTCAAATTATAGCAGATAATACGTGTTCCAAACACATTAATTAAATGAGCATACTAAAGAACAATAAAACATATTTCCATAAAATAATGTGTCTGCCTGCCCTGTGTGAATCATAATTTTCACTTCCTTTCAAAGCCCACTTGCTAAGTTCAAAGCACACATCATCAGTAAAGACTCTTGCGCTTTACAAACCCTCTTTCGTAAAGTGTTCTGGAGGGTGAAGGGTGAAGAAATGTGTTGAAAATGATACTCGCAGTAGTCTGGGTCGTATCACTGTCAGCTTATTTTATCCAAATTACCCTGACCTCACTGCACTGGTCTAATTACGCTCTATGACTGATTACATTTCCTACATTTTTCTGTTTCTAAGTTGAGTTTCTTTTTAACCAGGTACAATTGCTACATGTCTGGTGACCTGAAATGACATATTGTTCACATATTGTACATTTGTATACATGCAAAATTTTAAAAAGCACTCTGAATATGTTTGATAGAGTTGTCTGTGATGGAAAAAATTTAAAATGCTGAGTCAGGCTCCAAACTAATGACAACAATACACTGAAAACAGATTAAAAATATATTATTAAATACATTTTTTTATAATAAGTGTCTCAGCAAGGCTACACTTATTTGACCAAAATACACTTAAAACAGGAATTTTGTGAAACATTGTAAAAACTTTTAAGTAAATGTTTTCGATTTGAATATATTTTAAAATGTATTTTATTGCTGTGATTGCACAATTACATTTTTAGGAGCTGTTATTCCAGTCTTCAGTGTCACATGATGCTTCAGAAATCATTCTAATATGATGATTTTCTGCTCAAGAAACATTTCTTATTATGTTTAAATGTTTAAAACACTTGTGCAGTTTTTTTTGCTGAATAAAAAGTTCAAAACAACTGCATTCACTTTTAATCAATTTACTGCCTTGCTGAATAAAATATTCATTTCTAATATATATGATTGAAAAATATTTGTGGAACATTTTAATGGGTTTATTTGCTGATCTCTAAATTATAGAATACAAATCTGTACAAACAACTTTCCATTAGAGAGCACCACTACACCACGGGCCAAACAGCAGACATGCTTGCTATATCTCCTCATGGGATTCTGAAGGCCAACTCTGAACATCTGGGCACTGTTTAAGAATGATATTACAATGACCTAATGCTAAAATGATGGAATGATTGGAACTGTTAATTTGCTACATTCACATTTGTCACTGCAGCATGGCTCATTTTCACATATGCTGCACTCATGTGTCTTTGAAGACTGTTGGAACTCACATATACACTAAAAAAAAAAAAAAGAGAGAGTAATGACGTCTTTAGCAGCAAGAGTTCACGTGGGCGTGAAAATGATCAATGATTATCGACGTATGTCTAAACCCAAAGACCTGTCTTATACACCAACGACTACCTATTCGACAGTTAATATAGATGCATTTGACTTCACATTGACCCTCTGTTACCATGTTATATAAACCGAATGCTAATTTAAAGGAGTACCTGTGGATATTCACTGAACCAATCGAGTGCATCTAAACCTCCACTAACACCAGAGTCTAGCTGATTAGGGCCGGCTTACTTTGGTCTTTTACAATAGAGTTGCAGGAAAGAAGCCAATGGGGAAGTCCAGTTCAGTCTGCTTTTATCTTTTGGCTTGTCTTAAATAAATGTATTCACCAACAGTTCTGAAACGAGTCAGATTAAACACTTTGATCATTTGCGTGTGAAATAGTGATGGTGACCACACACAGATCTTTCTTTTAAAGCTCATGGAATCAGCCCAACATGAACCACTGGATCAAATCAATACGATTCATGATGTGTTTATGCATAATAAGGAGATAATGTGCATTCGATAAGGTTTTAATGTATGTTTAATGTTGATTATAAAAAACACAACTTTTCATTTCTAATAATCACTTACGAAAAAGAAGTTTATTCAAGTGTGTTATTAGTATACTTCTTTTAAACTAAAAATGGCAAAGAATACTTTTAGTCTACTTTTTATGTATTTCTCAGAAATGGGCTTTATGTACTTCTCAGAAATATACTTAAAATGACATTTAAGTATACTTGACTTATAGCCTACTTAGAAAAAGTCTAAATATATTTGAGCTATACTTGTGTTCCTAGAATCCGTGTTTTCATTGTTATACCGTAGGGGGCGCTAGTACACATTTTCTGTACATAATTTCCAAAAAACACAAGTGAAGAAGAAACCGAAACAACAGATGCTTCCACATGTAATCTAACATGATCATCAGACATAAAACAGCATCAAAACTGTGCAAAGTTGATGTAATGTCGACCAATGAAGAGGTAATAATGACTGTCAAGCTTTGGGGTGTTGATCGATTCTATCTACGGAAAGTGGGCCAATTTAGTCCCAATGAGTATTGTAATAGTAACTTACATGTATACTACTAGTACACTGATATTTGTATACTTGCTACATAAAGTATACTTAAAATATACTTGAACTTTACTTAAGTATACTTAATAAAATAAACTTTTTGGTAAGGGATAGAAGCTTGTTTAATTTCTCTTGCAAAACGTTGAAATCCACAGGATAAAGACTGCAATGAATTATACTGGAAAAGGACCAATTGAAGTGACTGACATTGAAATGAACATACTTGTTTATTTTCTTTTATGTGTGTATGAAGTGATTAATTAGTAGACATAACTGAATTTCACTTCAGTTGATTTGTATAGCCTACATTACAAATTGTTCCAGTGTGGCAACAAACAAGGTTATCATCTGTAAGATCGGATGTGATCAGATTAACCAAGATGATAAAAGTTAGTTTTGTTTATGTAAAATGGCACCAGTGTTATTGTTAAACTAAAACAATAAACATTTTATGTTTATAAACAAACAGAAATGTTGCAACAAACTGAAAAGTAAGTTTACTTTGAATTACTAAAGTAGCTAAAACCTAAATAAATACTAATTTAAGCTATACAGAAACATAAAAAATTAATAAAAATGACAAAAGCACATAACCAAATTATCTTGGTATTATAACTAAACCTTAATAAAATTACAGGAAAATGAAAACTGAAAATTAAAAAATAAACGCTAATTCAAAGAATTAATAAATTCTATAATAGTACATAAATCATCTTAAAAACCACCGAATGCCACTGCCATTTGTTTCAGAACTGTGCCCTCTTTTGGTGAAAATGCAATTTGCAACAACACTGTAAAATCATTTCTTTGGTTGCCTTTCTAATTTGATCCAAAGCATATGCATCGATTCTGATCTACACCTTTGAATCAAACCATTTTGAAACGTCTGTACAGAGAAGAACCAATATTTCCACATGATTTATTGGGGTCAAAGCATTCCAGTTATGACAAAGACACAGTTGAATAAAGATCTGTTTGATGAAGTCTAATAGTCTGGCTCATCCTTTGCTCTCCCACACATAGGGGAATCTCGAAACGTAAGGTTCTCTCTCAGCTGAAAGTGATTCTTTGTGTACAAGAGCCGTTTAGTGTTAAACTGATTCCTACGCTGGAAAAGGTCAGCAACAAAAAATCCTTCTTTCAACAGGACAGAAAAGCACTTGCTTTGTTTGAGCCCATTTTATGACTTTTTTATGGTCATTTATCACACATGCTTATTGGGGTCTTCTTTCAAACATATGTTGACTTGAATGGATTTTGTGCATACGGATGGGTGGTCCATGCCGGATACGACCCTGGTTTGACCCCTAAATTGCCCATTTCTGAGCAATATGAACTGGACAAAGGTGTCAGCGGGCAAATGGTCAGTACACATTATGCATAAATGTCCATCCCATATACAGTAGATTCCTCTATAACACCCCCATCCTTCTTAGACTGCATATTCTGAAATTTCAAAACATTTCAAAAGAAATACGAATAGCTTTCATGTGTTTTTGTTATTTTATTCTTTATAAGCAAGCTTCATATATATATATATATATATATGTGTGTGTGTGTATATATAGCTTTCATTAATTTTTTTATTTCAGTTTTCAATTTTTTGTAATTTTAGTAGATTAACTTATTTTATTTCAGTTACTTTCCAAGGCAACATTTTTAATTTTCATGAAAAAAAATGTCACTCTAATATTTATATTTTATTTTATTTCAGCTTCATTTCAATTAACAAATGTAATAGTTTTCATTAGCATAACAAATAACAACACTGGTAAACAAAATGTTTTGGACTTGAAGAAAGGATTGTGCTAAACACTAAGTATAGACATAAACCATGTGTAGTTCAGTCCGCAGTTTTCTTCTTTCAGTGAGTCGTTTTCACTTAATTTAGTCATTTCAAGTTATTTTCACTGCATGGGAAGAACAAACACTGAGGACCTGACAGGGCAGGATGCATTCCGATTTCATTTTACAAGGGCTTTTAAGGCCACCAATTAAGGGAAGAGAGACTGATGCTATTTTACCTACACTTCAGGTTCACTCCATTAGTGTTAGCCACAACAGAGCAGTCATTCAACCAAAACATATATAATAGCTATAGCTATGTCTCTTTCTTGCTTACGCTACCTTGATTTACCACGAGCGGGCGCCCTAGGCTAACCCATATTGACGTGCACCTCACATATCACTATTTTTAGATCTATTTTGATGAAATGAAAGCTTCTGTAAGTGAGCGAACTTCAAAAATAATGACTGTATTCAAATAGGTTTCTGAAGCACTTCCCCCGTCTTTCATTGTTCATCAAACACGTAGACCCAGAGTTTACCTGGACTTAGAGTCTGATCTGATTGCATCGACAAAGGATTCGGGAGCACAGAGACAGCCATAATCATCTAATAATCTGCAAAAGGTTCAATGACAGTGATATCTAAAATTAGTGATATGGATGTCATGACATAAATATCTGTGCGGTGAGATTTTAGAAATGTTTATATCTTTCAGTCGGGAAAAAAAGATTAGATTGCAGTCTAGCGTATTGTACTAGTGAAATATGCTGATACTGATGGTAAACATTCACAGTATGGGGCAACAGGCATCTTTCCCCGAACCAATGAATGCATAACCGTAACAGAGACCAAAGCTTCAGTCTGCAACACCAAGTGCAAGTCAAACAACTCACATCAAGCCTTAGAGCCCATATAATCAGAAATGTTAGATACACACCTACAGTACTATTAAAGAAAAAAACAAAAAACATTTTGAGCTTTGTGACACAAAGCTGTCACTGGGGCTGTAGCTTCTCAAAAGGTACATCTTTGTCCCTAAAGGTGCATATTGTTACCTTAAAGGAAATGTTGGTAAAAACACAGATGCTTTATTTTCTGTATTGTTTCAATATAATATTTTAGAAATATTTTTATTCTAAATTAATATTTTTCACTTTATTAATTTAATCACCTTTTCGCTGATACTCATACCATGGATTCATTTTTTATTTTTGTTGTTTCTTCATAGTAGGATTCGCGTTGAATTTCTCTCTGTGTGATGAGTACTTTTCATAAAAGAAAGAAAGAATTTGACTATTTTTATGGGATTATTCCTTTCAGTAGAAAGTAAAGCTCCTTCATTATCAGTATTTGGTGTAAATCTGTTTGGTCTGCACAGCTTGCTAATAGAGTTGCATTCGCAGTGTTGTGTTAACAGCATGTTATCATGGCTGTTTAGAGATAATGATTGTTTTTGGATTCAGCAGACCCCATAATCATGTTGATTTTTCATCCCCAAGGTCTCTCTTGATCCTCTCAAAACAGTTGAGGTTAATGTTAGACGTTTACAGTTTTTCTCAGTCGCTTTGGTGCATTTCTCAGATCAGAAATGAAATTCTCAAAACTACTTGTTCAACCTCCACATCATCTAGTCACTTGTGCACATCATAAAAGCAGTTTCTCATTTTTTTGAACAAGTTGCGATTGCTTTGGTACATTAATGCAATTGATCATGTACATTTGTCTGCGGTTTCCTACATTATCAGTTGCTGTTGTCATGTTGCTCAAAATGTATTATATAGCTCTGTGCAATCATCATGTAAGTCATTAAATGCAAAATGGTTGATCTAGTTGTCATAAACTAAGCATATTTTCTACACATTTCCATTAGTCTTTTTGTAAATTTGCCATGAATTGTGCAAGGGAATCTTTCGCTTTGGTGCATTTCTCAGATCAGAAATGAAATTCTCAAAACTACTTGTTCAACCTCCACATCATCTAGTCACTTGTGCACATCATAAAAGCAGTTTCTCATTTTTTTGAACAAGTTGCGATTGCTTTGGTACATTAATGCAATTGATCATGTACATTTGTCTGCGGTTTCCTACATTATCAGTTGCTGTTGTCATGTTGCTCAAAATTTATTATATAGTTCTCTGTGCAACAGTCGTATCCCCCAAAACATCTGGTCATTAGTTCATCGTGTAAGTCATTAAATGCAAAATGGTTGATCTAGTTGTCATAAACTGACAAGCATATTTTCTACACATTTCTATTAGTCTTTTTGTAAATTTGCCATGAATTGTGAAGGTAAATCTTGACTTCCACTAATGAAGAGAATGTGGATCAACCAATGATAAACTAGGCCTCTGAAATTCCATACAGTGCTGCATGCAAAAGCAAAGTTCTGCCTAAGGGGTGTTTCCTGTGTTTGCCTGTCTAAATTTGTATTTCTGCCTTTGTGCCCATATTTATTTTTATTTTCTATATCACAATGATGTTGTAATGTGTTTATTTTTTATTTTTTATTTTTTTTTCAGACCACTATAGTACAGTAATAAAAAATGTAGAGAACCATGACGCTGCTCTGCAAACCAGACTAGACAGAATTACTCTGGTAAATTAAAACCAGACTTATAACTTCTCTTCTCATTTTCCAGTCCACATGCAAACAGTCTGGTTAGTGGTTATGTCATGCTTTTCTGCATTGTTCTGTGTCTTTGATCACATAGAAGCAACTAAAAGAAAGGAAGGAAGCAAGTAAATGTACCTCCGAAGATAAAAATATCTTTGAATATGCTCTTTTGCAAAGGGATGGCACACTGAAAGAGATAGCTGCCAACCTAGAGACATTTATCCACACAAAAAGCCTTTAAGCTCTGCATGTTTAGTACTTTGAACTCATTTTGCATATAAGATCTCAGTAGAATAAAGGGCAAAGAACCGGAAATCTAAAAATAAGATCATTTTGGCCATTATCCTAGACATTCATCTCCTCTGATTGTTCAGATGTAAAGAGGACAGACTGAGTTTAAAACCACATCAGCGGTTTGGCAGTTTGAATGCTGGAGAAATGGTAAAACTGTAGGTGGTCTGGTTTTGTGACTAAATACTGTCTCTGTGGCAGTGAAGAGATAACCGGGGAAACACCATTGATGTGAAATCTGCTCTGACTGAGTGTTTGTTCTCTGTCCACAAGAGGTGATGATAAACCAGTGAAGGTGTGGGGTTACTCAAAGGCCAGCTAAAGACATATGGTAACAGGACACAGTGCCAACATCATGGAGGTGATGGAGCGATATTAAATAATCAGAGGTGATAACAACATCCACAAATTTTATTTATTTATTTAATTTTTTTTTCTTCAAATTTTGAAAACTTTTGTCTTTGTGGTCTATTCATTAGATCAGTTCAATGGCTGGTCACTAGAGCTACATGAGGAGCATTCAACCATACTTGACACCTCTGACATTTAAACAGCAGGGGGCTCCACATACACATACGTTACAGCAATCTCGATTAAGACACAGACAGACAGACAGACATACAGACAGACAGACAGACAGACAGACAGACAGACAGACAGACAGACAGACAGACAGACAGACAGACAGACAGACAGACAGACAGACAGACAGACAGACAGACAGACATAGATAGATAGATAGATAGATAGATAGATAGATAGATATTGACAGAGGACATATATACAGCTAGATAGATAGAAAGATAGATAGATAGACAGAAAGACAGACGACAGATATAGACAGACAGACAGACAGACAGACAGACAGACAGACAGATAGATAGATAGATAGATAGATATTGACAGACAACATATATACAGCTAGATAGATAGAAGATAGACAGAAAGACAGACGACAGATATAGACAGACAGACAGACAGACAGATAGATAGATAGATATTGACAGACAGACACGACATACATGTATATACAGCTAGATAGATAGAAAGATAGACAGAAAGACAGACGACAGATATAGATAGATAGACAGACAGACAGACAGAGACAGATAGATAGATAGATAGATAGATATTGACAGACAGACAGACGACATACATGTATATACAGCTAGATAGACAGACAGACAGACAGACAGACAGACAGACAGACAGATAGATAGATAGATAGATAGATAGAAAGATAGATAGACAGAAAGACAGACGACAGACAGACAGACAGACAGATAGATAGATAGATATTGACAGACAGACAGACAGACGACATATATACAGCTAGATAGATAGAAAGATAGATAGACAGAAAGACAGACGACAGACAGACAGACAGACAGATAGAGACAGACAGACAGACAGATAGATAGATAGATAGATAGATAGATAGATAGATAGATAGATAGATAGATAGATAGATAGATAGATAGATAGATAGATAGATAGATAGATAGATAGATAGATAGATAGATAGATAGATAGATAGATAGATAGATAGATAGATAGATAGATAGATAGATAGATAGATAGATAGATAGATAGATAGATATTGACAGACGACATATATACAGCTAGATAGATAGAAAGATAGATAGACAGAAAGACAGACGACAGATATAGATAGACAGACAGCCTATAGATAGATAGATAGATATTTAAACATGGCTTTTAATAATAATAAAGCAATGCTATAGTTTTGACAAGTAATATGCATCATTTTATCGTATAAATAAAATAAAACTTTTTGGTTTGTCAAAAATGAGATTTCAGATATTCGACATTGATGAGTTAGTGGCGCAATATTACAATTTGCTTTAAAGCAAGACAATACTCTACTGATTGCGTCCCGGAAATTAACTGCTGACAGAGACACCGTAAACACAGAGTACACAAAGTACTTTAAAAATCCTTTAAAAAGCTGAAATTCCTTTAAAATAGTCGAGCCCCTCAAAGTCACTGTATCATTTGTACGCTGGCTTGCCGTACTGACAGCTCTGCCTGTCAATCATTCCATCGCTCGCATGAAGTTCCAGGAGCGCTCGCGCTGACCGCCGTTTAAGGAGAAATGTCAATCATTCAGTCGTTCGTTCCTAACCGCCTGCCGCTATGACGTCACACGAGTGCGTGCTGCTGACCGCGCTACCTGTCAATCATTCCTTCACGGCGAGCGTAAGATGCGTGAGAACCCGCTACTGTCCGTCCGCAATGCTGGATACCGACGCAGCATCAGGTGAGGATAATAACACTCTGTGGGCTTGAACGGTTTAGTAATCCAGAGGGAAATAAGCAAGAAATATGGATAAACGCGACAAGAAAGCGAAAAAGGACTCTACGAAACGCGCAGGGAAGCTGTTCCGGAGGAAATCGTTTAAACCCGTGGAAAGTTTGGTGAATAAGATCTTGAAAAGTTTGGGGAGCTTGGCTAGCGGCGGAGAAACAACCGAGCGGTCGGACGCTGAGGATGATGATGGTGGGTTTGGAAAAAGCGCACCTTGCGCTGGAAACCCGGGACATGTGAAACAAGAGGACAGCAGCCAGGTGAGGAAAAGTTCATCGCTTCTCCGCCGTTCCTCCGCGAAAGAGCGACTGTTCTCGCTGTACGGGGATAAAACGCCAGGCGTGCTGGGTCTGAAGAACCACGGCAACACCTGCTTCATGAACGCCGTCGTGCAGTGCTTGAGCAACACGGACCTGCTCGCTGAATACCTGTGTTTGGAGCGATATAAACTGGACCTGTGTCACAGGGCAATGAACGGATTTATAAAGAATGAGAACGGTCAGCAGGAGAAAGGAGAGGTTACGGAGCGGCTCGCGTCTTTGGTCCGAGGGCTCTGGACTTTTCAGTACACTCCTCAACTCTCGGCTGAGTTTAAGGTAAGTTAGACTCAAGTAAATTATAACTTTACTATTTTGTCACTGACGCTTTTATCCACCTCTGGCAGGTACATGATCATCTAGGCATGCCGTGAAGGTTCCTCAAATATAATATTTGAAGGAACGTCAATGTACATTTCAAGCTGCTCAAATGCTCTTAACGTTATTATGGGGTTGAGAGAGGAACCTATGAGTGTCTTACAGGATCTTGTGGGTTCCAAAAGGTTTTACAGCCTGATACATTAGAAGAACTTCTGAAGGTCTTCAAAGAGCATGCAAAATCCTTTATAATTATTATGCATGCATTTTTATGACAAAAGTACTGTATTTATTGAGAATATGTTCAAAAGTAACACCATGCCAGATAGACTATTAAAATGAAGTGTGATTAAAATGGTGAAAAACTTGGAGATGGTGACTTTACAGCACCTAAAACACACATATTCCCTTATATTTTGATTTATTTTAATTTAAAATCTTGATGTTGACAAAAAAAAAAACCTCATGGACATGTGTGGTGTCAGCTTTAAATATAACTTAAAATCAGCTCATGGAGCTTTCTCTGACCAGTTTGCTCAGTACGTGAGCAATGCTTTCCTACAGGATGATCTCTTCTGAGCCAAAAAAAAAAAAAAAGATCAGGATCTTTCCACAGATAACATTATCACCAGAGTAAACTTAAAAACTAGTGCACTCTCAGATAAGACGTCACCTCACTGGATACTGACCACAAAGACGAGTATGATCTGGAACGCAGGTCTTATGTAACACTTTGCTTTCTCAGAAATCTACTACTAGCATTATACATTTACTAGTGAAATGATGACTAAAGAGCTTGCTGCTACAGTCTTTAAAAGGCACAATATGTAATTTTCGCCGCTAGAGGGCGCATATTCAAAATAAACAAATAGACAAAGGCGTAGTTTGATGACGCTGAGTGTGGAATCATGGGAGTTGTCGTCTTTATCCCCCACAGCCGATGCAATCTGATGGGACTTGGGCAGAAATCATGTTCATGGATGAGCTAATGATTTGTTAACGTAGTAGTATGAAGCAGGGTGAGGCTGAAAGCCGTCGAAGGGAAACGAGGCCGCTGAACGAGCGTGACACACGGCTCGAAAGCAGCGGAGCTTTTATTATGCCACAGTCGACCGCTTCCGCTCCTTCCGGTCAAGCGTATGTGGGGGAAAAAAAAGCAGCGCTGTTTTATCATACTAGATACATTTGAAAGTTCTGTTATAATGCTACTCTGTGCGGTCGTCACCGGTCTATTAAAACGCACAACATATTAAAGCGTCTTTGGTGTTTCCATGTTTTCTACAAAACAAAACCGGAAATCAAGGGGTTATGACGTCATTGGCAGGCGACACAATGACACTATAGACACGGTCCGTGTCACTAGTTAAAATTGCTTATTTCTCTGGATTTAAACATTCTTCGAAACATTTGGGATAATGTAAGTACACAAGTCAGCAAAATATATAACCACTGTTCTAGTGGTTTTTGGATATTTTAATAAAAAAATCTTACATATTGTGCCTTTAAGACAGAGGGGGCAGATGGCAAAAAGCTAAAGGTTTACTATGGTAGTATGAATGTTTCACGATGACAGTTACATTGCCCACGAATTATTAGTTCGGCTTTTGTTGTCTACATAAAAGATATAGTCAATTATGCCAACAAATTAATTCAGCAACACTACTAAAAGATAACGGTTCTTTAATGGCATGTATGGTTCCAGTAAGAACCTTTAACATCCATGGAATCTTTCCATTCCACAATAGATTCTTTATAGTGGAAAAAGGTTCTTTAGATTATTAAAATGATCTTCACACTAAGGAATAAAATTCTGTTATGATATCATCCGCTTCTTCAAGCTCCACACAGGGTTAAGCCCTCAAGAGGATCTTGAGGAAGGAGTAGCTAAAGAAACTAGCAGGTGGTAGAAATCCAGAAAAGATTTCAGTGGAAAAGCATCATCGAGAAGAGGTGGGAGTGTAGCCATAAGGTAGACCTGATCCTCTGATGGGAAACAGAGGCCCAGTTCTATTCACCCCCTACTATCAAAAGTCTGAAATTATTGCCTTAAAGGCCCCCAGTCTGGGCTGACTATACGAATGGAGAATTACAAGATCACTCAAGGCAAAATATAAGGCTGTGCCCACTCAAAAACGACGCATTTATGGATAAATCTGAATGAAAGATCATTTATGTTGTATTGTGGGTCTCTTTAAACAACACAACACAACACGACATTAACATTAACAGTCAAATCTGATGGCTTGCATGTCATAAATTTACATGAGGCTGTCTGAGGCATGATTTGCTTTTTCCTGTTGACAGAGCCCAGAGTATCTTGTCTAGAGATTACATAAATAAACTCTCTGCTTCTCAAATGTCTGCGAGAGTTAATGAGTGCCTAACCGCTGATACGGGGAGCCATCTATAAACAATCAAGAGCTCTACCCTATCATTTAAGTCTCCCACTGCGCTTAACTTCATTTGCTTAATATCGGCTGGCTTTAGTAAAGTGCAGTCTATTTCTAATTAGACTTAAAAGGACCTGAATTACACAGTGAAAGCATTACAAGTAGGGACTGTTTCAATCATACGATTTCTAATGCAACGGAAGACCAAAATCTTGTGTAACTTGTGAGCTGGAACTTAAACCAATGAGTTGTGAAAGGGTAAAGGAGTTCGTTGGTAGAGATGG
This sequence comes from Sinocyclocheilus anshuiensis, assembly GCF_001515605.1. Classification (NCBI taxonomy): domain Eukaryota; kingdom Metazoa; phylum Chordata; class Actinopteri; order Cypriniformes; family Cyprinidae; genus Sinocyclocheilus; species Sinocyclocheilus anshuiensis. The sequence continues at coordinate 515,168 of NW_015547700.1, forward strand.
TATGCGGGTGATGGATGACAGGCTGGTATTTCACAGATCACAAGGTCATGTTGTGTATAGTTAGTTCCTGACTGATGTCTAGCTAGTCCAACTCAGAGGGGGATGTAGCAGAGTCTGAGGTTGATCTGAGTCTACATTAAGTCATCAAGTCTGCTGTGTCAGTATTGGGAATAAAAACACAATTTTACAAAATTTTAGTGCACGTCTTTTGGCTCTGACATCAGTGTACTCCTAAAAGTTGATGAAACTAGCAGATATATGCATATAAAATATATACATTCTTTCTCTTACAGGAAACCAAAAAGTGATGTGTCATCTTATCAGGAAGGGAATATAGAAATCTGTAATAAAATGCTGCCTGAGACTGAGATAAGAACATCCAAATTGTATGTACAACCTGCAAAGAAGTAGTCACAGAAAGTTGTCACGGAAAACCTGGAAGTATTTAAAAAAAATAAAAAATAAAAAAATAAAATAGTGAAATTAAGCTCATCAGTTAGAAATTACTTATTGTGCATGCAATGTCTTGAAAATTATTTTTCATCACTAACAACTTCCATGGAAATTCATGTTTTAATAGGAAATGGAAAGTAAATTGCGTTGCCAAATAATTTCATGAGGTCTAACACAATTAATTATTTTATCCTTATATTTGGGTTCACTGACGAGATGTTGAGCAAAAAAAGTCCTTTGAAAATCAAAGCTTTGATATTTTAATTGTTCAATTTTTTTATACTATTTTTTTAAATTGTAATTATTTAATGGATGATGGTTCTGGGCGCTTTTCCTTCTTATACCTACCTCCTGTCCTGAAATATAGAAAAAAAAAATCTGGGATAGCAAAAAAGACAAAATTCATGGCTAAAGGACCTGCTTCCATACTAATACTAGTTCATCCGTTTCTGCACAAAACTACCGTTTAAGTGCAAGTCAAACCTCTTCAGGCTGAGCACTCATTGATGAAAAGGAAGCCTTTCTTTTCATATAAAACTGACAGGAATCCTCTCTTTAATACCATCACAGATAAGTGGAGGCCTACATTTCTCAAAGCTTTCACACACACACCAAAGACATTTTACAGGACCAGAATTAAAATATTCTCCAGTGACTGTTGACTATATGTTATAAATAAACATTGGGCTACATTTCCATTCTCACAACACAAGTCTTGTGACTTTTGACCTCTTTGAGGAGTATATAGCAGTTTCTCTGTCACATGCTTTTAATTAGAAGGTGCTTTGAATAAATTGTTGTTCTTCTGAATAACTCCTTTGAGGGCGAGGCATTTAATGGAAGATACCATTCTGAAAACTTTCATTCTTTTGAAGGCTTTCTTTTGAAGATGGGTTTAAACTCTGTGACCATACGACCCACTTTCTCACTATAAGACTAATGTTAAGATCATTAAGCTATCTCAGTCTGTAGGCCTACGGCTTCATATTATTATCTGCAATTTGCTCCCAGCTGCTAGATTGAGTCCGTATGGTTAATGCCACTGTAATTAATCTTTGTCACTCAGCATTAAAGTTATGATTTTAAATACACCTGATATTCAAGACTACTTTAAATGATGTGGCCTTCAAGTCATGTTGAAATAAGTCTTTTGCTCAGCAAGGTAAAAATGCAACAAACAACAGTAATATTGTAAAATATTATTTCAAGTCAAAATAACTAATTTCTACTTTGATATATTGTAAAATGTAATTTATTCCTGTGCTGAATGTTCAGCATCATTACTCCAGTCTATTACTCCAGTCACATGATCCTTCAGAAATCATTCTAATATGCTGATTTGCTGCTCAAAAACATTTATAATTATTATCAATATTTAAAACAGTTTACTGCTTAATATTTTATGCATGTTATATTTTAAGGATTACTTGATAAGTATATAAGTTAAAAAGAACAGCATTTATTTGAAATAGACTTTTTATTGTACATTTGTCACTTTTGAATAAAAGTATTTAAAAAAGGGGGGGGGGGGGGGG
>NW_015547700.1:517416-546517 GCF_001515605.1 Sinocyclocheilus anshuiensis
GTGAGGGGGGGGTGGGATGCCAATGCATTTCATAAGAACTTTTTTTGTAATCGCACATCTGAAGAGGATTCTTCATTTATTCATTTACACAGTTGTTGTCATGATCAGCAGTGAGGAGCATCATTCACTTTATAGCAGAATGCAATTTACATCCTCCATCTGCTCTCCATCACATCTCAGTATCTAACAAACTGTTTGTTCTGAGTCAGATCCACTGCGGCTATTATTCAACTACTCGAGGATTTGTTTTTCTAGAGATTCATTAGATAACTCAGGATCGCAGATGTGGAGTGAATAAACAGGATCATGTTTAGTAACTTTTTGTGTTGTCTATATTTATAGACAATCTGATACTACTACTACTTTTGTGACCTTTATCTTGTTTCTTGCCCAGATGACGGTATCTAAATATGGTGCACAGTTCCGGGGGAATTCCCAGCATGATGCTCTTGAATTCCTGCTCTGGCTTCTGGACCGCCTCCATGAGGACGTCAACTCATCTTCAGCCCTCCCCAATGGGAATAACAGAAGCAAATCAAGTGGCAAGGTAAGAGCGAGCATGTCTCAGAACCCGCCCTGGGCTTGAAACAGAAATGATGCAATATTCAATCTCAGCAATTGGCTCAAAATTTTATTTTTTTCCTCATGTTATGATATATTATTAAACCACAAATCATCACCTGAAATATCTGTAATATGAGGACAAGTATGAGTTACCAACGGCTCTTCTAAACCCCCATATGGCCAAACAGCTGTTACCTTCACCATTACAGTGACTTGGCAAGGTCAGAGAGTCTCGTCTACACACCCCTGCCACCCGTAAACAACACATCTGTTTATGAAATATGGAGATGCATGCCAAACCCCATAGCGTGCATTGAGCTACAGTGGTCTTCTTGTGCATAACCTTGGAATTGCCCAGATGAATAGCTTTTCACAGTGGCTGTGATCTTCACAAGGCGAGATTCATGGGGATTGGGGCTGAAATTGATTTGAAACCCATAACGTTTCGCAGGTATACATGTGTGCAAAGGTTTCCACTCATCTTGGACCTCAAATCACATCACCATGGCAGCAAGTTGCAGAATCCTCTGCAATTATTGCCACTCAAGGAGAAACATGCACTTGTTGTTTATTACATTAACTTTACACTGCATATAAAAGAGAAATCTAATTTTGTAATGTCAAATTATTAGGAAAAAAACATCTACTATTTACTGTCTGAAATTAGGGCAAGAAGGTTTTTACATTAGCCATTATTACTGCACCGTATTTCCAGTAGTGTTTAAACACAGCAGAGCCCCAATAATGGAGAAGAATGTTTTCTTTAATAAAGCCACTGCCTTATTTAGAAACCTTTTGTCAGGCAGTTTCAAACAACTGGGGGACAAAGATATATTTTTCTCCATGCAGTGTGCTAGCTATAGAAGGCTGAACATTTCCACAAATCTGCTTTCATGCCAACTATCAGAGCTCTTCTTGTCTGAAGAAAGCCTATGCTATTTTTAAAATCACAAATGTACAGTAAGCAGCTGAAATTCACTAAACTTTACAGGAGCTTTGATTAGTGATGGCTTCTGAGGTCAGATGAGATCTTTTGGCAACAAACATCAGAGATTGAAAAAAAAGCTAATCACCACTGTAAAGTATTGAGTTGTTGTCTACCAAAAATCATTTGGACAAAAAAAAATAAATAAATAAAAAATATAATATCACAATATATAGCTGAAAGAACAAAAAAGAGTGAATTATTTGAATTTATACCGTTTGTAATGTATATGGTGCACCATGAGCCTAAAAGAGCATGCAAGGTTAATAATTTTAAAAAGCTTTAAAAAACGTTATATATGAATTATTTATTGATTTAACTATTTATATATATTTAAATCCAAAGCAAATTATATCTTTGAGCCAGTAGGTGGCGACAAGTCACTGTATTTATGAGTGAATCATTTAAATCATTCACTCAACCGATTTGTTCAATTTGAGTGAGTCATTGAATCATTCACTCAAACGATTGATTCAAAAGCACTGATACATTCAGCTACCAACAAAGTGACCTTCTTTATGGGTGAATCACTGACTCATTCTCTGAACTGATGTGTTAAAGAGTGCTAATTCACAACTATACGAAACGCCACTACTGTGTGTTGCTCACAGACACAGTTTAGAGGGGGCGTATTCAATTTCTGTAACCTCTAATGCTGCCTCATCTGATTTCGTGACCCTGCTGTTTATCTGTTGCTGTTCACATCAGAACAAAATGCTTTTTGCGGTGTGAAATACAGGATGTAAGACATCACCAGAGTGAATCTGGAGAACATTACAAACATTCTGTGTAAAATAAAGGCGAGTAACAGATTTCAGTGCTGCCTTGTCAGATTTGGTGACCCACTGCAGTTGCATTGCTGCTTTTTAATAGTTTTTCTATATACAGTGGGTACGGAAAGTATTCAGACCCCCTTACATTTTTCACTCTTTGTTATATTGCAGCCATTTGCTAAAATCATTTAAGTTCATTTTTTTTCCTCATTAATGTACACACAGCACCCCATATTGACAGAAAAACACAGAATCGTTGACATTTTTGCAGATTTATTAAAAAAGAAAAACTGAAATATAACATGGTCTTAAGTATTCAGACCCTTTGCTCAGTATTTAGTAGAAGCACCCTTTTGATCTAATACAGCCATGAGTCTTTTTGGGAAAGATGCAACAAGTTTTTCACACCTAATTTAAGGGGGTCTGAATACTTTCCGTACCCACTGTAAGTACTAGATGGACGACTTTGACGTTGCGCCATGTTTCATTGCTTTGCTTATGAGTGCCTCATTTATTATACTTCATGACAAGAAGTTAAACTTTAGCCCCAAAGGGGACCCGTCTCTAATCAGGGCCCCTCGATTTGTCCTAACTTTCCCCTACGTTATGCCACCTCTGAGTATCAAACACACATAAATTCAAAAGTCTTCACAACAACCCATCAGAAGTTATACTGTTATTGTACATTTTTAAAAATAAATTCTTAAATTGTTTAAGTTCCTTGAATTCAATTGATTAGATCTGCTTTTGATCTAATTATTATTAGATCTAATTATGCATTAGATCTGATCATTAAAATTTAATTAAACCAATAAAGTGAAATCCAGAAAAATGTAAACAGAAAACAGAATTTGGTAAAAATCAATTGGAATTTGAGAAAAAAAATTTTTAGTTAAAAAAATTAAGTAATTATTGTTAATTATTGTTAAATGGTAAGTTTTGTGGTTTCAATTAATTAGACTTGCATTTTGATTTAATTTAACCATTAAAACTAAAACTAAAAAAAATCATGCCCTGTCATAAAATGTTACAAACCATTACTTTCTAAAATCATTCATAAAAATGGCAAAGGAAAAGTCACCCAAAGTTTTCAAAAATAATTACTGACATGGATGATTACTGACATTCATGATTATGAAATGACATTACAGAATTAATATTGAAATGCTGGTTATATGTATTGTGTACACACTAACTTAAAGGGATAGTTCACCCAAAAATGAAAATTAGCCCATGATTTACTCACCCTCAGGGCATCCTAGGCTTATCTGACATTCCTCTTTCAGATGAATCCAATCGGAGTTATATAAAAAATTGTCCTGGCTCTTCCAAACTGTATAATGGCAGTGAATGGTGCCCCTGTTTTTGAAGCCGAAAAAAGTGCATCCATCCATCATAAAACTACTCCACACGGCTCCAGGGTGTTAATAAAGGCCTTCTGAAGCTAAACGATGCGTTAGTGTAAGAAAAATATAGATTTTTAAAAATGTATAAACCGTAATCTCCAGCTTCCGGTCGCTCAAGCAGGCGTGTTCACGACAAGGCGTTCGAGCGTATGACGTAGGCGCAGCGGAAGGTGCAACGTAATTAATTAATAATTTGTTTAACTAATTAATCATTTGTTTAGTGACACAAATTTGAACCGCTGCTTAGTGATGAACCAAGATTTGAGACTGGTAGCACAGTGCCGTACTGTCTCTAACTGATGGTCTTTGTGTATGTGTGTGTTTGTGCCATGAACCGGTTCAGCTCCTCTGGCTACGCCTGTGGCTAGAGCCCGGCTTATTATCTCTGAGCAGTACTTTCATCTACTCTCTGTTGGTGCCCTTTTTGACTGAACTTGATCCATTATTAAAAGCCAGTTCTTTTTTCTTTTAAGATATGTTCCTATGCAGGCACACAGATAAAGGCCTGTGGTATTACACTGTAAGAACATATGATTATGGTCACACTGTCAGTTTTTGTGATCGACAACCGCATTTACTTACAGGTGTGGGTCTTAAAATATCCCGTTCTGTATGAACGTGTAACGGGAGTCAAGCCCATATTCCTTACCAGTTACCATAGCGACAGTGACCAAAGTAATATCAAACATGGCAGAGTTTAGCTCCAACCCTAATTAAACACACCTGAACCAGCTAATCAAGCTCTTACTAGGCATAGAAACTTCCAGTCAGGTGTGTTGAGGCAAGTTGGAGCTAAACTCTGCAGGACACCGGCCCTCCAGGACCGAGTTTGGACAGCCGTGGTCTAGGTATATATTATGATAACTATATTTTATTCTTAAAGGGGTCATCGGATGCAAAATTAACTTTTCAAGTTGTTTGAACATAAATGTATGTTGGAAGTGTGTGTACACATCCATCCTATAATTATAAAAATCCATCCAGTTTTTTTTTTTAAATCCCTATTCTTTCTCAAGCCCCTTTCAAACCCCTTTCTCAAACCAGGCTGTTCTGAGATTCCTGTCAGAATGACGTAGTTCTGTACAGGCCCCTCCCACGATAGTTGATTGACAGTAGTGTTTTAACCAAAGTATGTTATAGACTTTTAATTAAGACCCGTAAGAATCATATCAACTTGTGCAAAATGAGCATCCGATGACCCCTTTAAGTCCACTATTCTTGATGAATTTTAAAATTGTCTTTATTATTTTACCAGATCCTTGTTTTGTGTTTAATATGTTGCAGATTGAAAATTCATTGCATCCTAAGTTCTGTAATTCTCGTTGTAGTTCATTCCTTTCCTGTTCATACCTAGGACAGAGTAACAACACATGATCAACTGTTTCCTTTACTTGGCATGTTTCACATAATCCAGTACTGTGTTTTCCTATTATATGAAGTGTAGAATTAAGTTTTGTATGACCCATCCTTAGTCTTGTTAAAATGACCTGATCATCTCTACTTAAGTTTAGTATCATTTTGCTTTGACTTACCCTGTTTTGTATAATATAAAAATGTCTTCCTGTTTTACAGTCATTTCAATTCTCTTGCCATTTCCAATTGCAAGCTTCTTTAATTATACTTTTCCCCTCCATCCTGCTTAGTGAAACTGAAATAGTAGGAGTATTCAGATTAAGTGACTCTTTAGCCATTTTATCAGATTTTTCATTTCCTGGTATATCAATATGAGCTGCAACCCAAACAAAATGAACTATTATTACAGCATGTCTTAATCTATACAATATATTCATTATTTCTATAAAGATATCATATCTAACAGTTTGAAAAGTTTGAAGACTGGTAAGTGATGCCATTGAATCTGAACAAATCACCACCTTATTTGGCATCACTTTTCTACCCAACTAAGTGCCATCTGAATTGCCACCATTTTAGCAGTGTATACTGAAGTCCCATCCGTTAACCTCCCATATTTTCCAATTTTAAATTCTGGAGCATAGAATGCAGATCCAGTACGACCTATTTCTGGGTTTCTTGAGCCATCAGTGTATATTGGCAGAAATGCATACTAAACTGTTCTGATATATTCTGTTGAATAGCATTTGATATTAATGTCAATCTGTCCTTTTTGAATACATTCGTGAATTTGTAAATCAACTTCGGGTTGACTGAAATGTTTCTTCCTTGCCCTCATGTGTTCCTTTAGTCTATGTGTCATGTATTCATTGGTTCATTGTGTTGTCATGTGGTTATCAGTTCTGTTTGTTCATTGGTTCCTGTTCATTAGTTCTGTCTCATAATTGGTTGGTTTTGTCATGTGTTCCCCTTGTCTAAGTATTTAAGCCCTCGTTTGCCATGTTAGTTTATCGTGTGTAACCCTGCTGCCGGTGAGTGTTCTGGGCCATCCTGCTCATGTTCATAGTCAAGTTTGCTCATGTTCGAGTCGAGTCTTTGTTTGGTTTTCGGTCACGTTGGACCTAATACACCGCACATGGGTTCTTAAACTTGTCGTTCAGTGGACCGTTTGCTACACAGTGTTGATACACGCATGTGTCAAGCTTAGGGTGAACATACGTGCCCTTTTTTTCCAGACATGTCCTGGCCAGGATTTCTATATTGCCTAAAATATCCAGGTTTTGGCTTTGTTTTCCTGTTTTCATACTTGCTGAAGGTAATGATCGAAAACTAGTTTGACCAATAACATGCAGGCATTGTACATAATTGACCAATCGTGGCGCTTGAGAAGGTGGGATCTACAGAGAACGGTCAAAGCGATACAAATACGTGTACATATTAGGCAGTGTTGGGGGTAACGCATTACAAGTAACGCGAGTTATGTAATCAGATTACTTTTTTCAAGTAACTTGGAGTAACGCAATATTGTAACGTATTACTTTTAAAAGTAACTTTCCCCAACACTGCATATTAGGTGTGTTCGACTTGAAGCAGCGCTGTGCAGACCGATCGGTGTATGACATCAAACAGGAGGTGTGTGTGTGAAATATATTAAAAAAACATTGAATTTTATTATCATAAATTCATAATACATCATAATTGTCTTACACATTAAGACATTTGCTGGAAATAAAAGCAGATGAAAGTGAGAGGACGTTTCTTTTTTTGCCAAGTTTATATGAAAATGCACACACACATGCCAAAACGAGATGTAAAGAAAAAAAACCCAGAGATGTTGCAGTCTAATTCTGATCTCCACTTTGGCCACCCACTCAGAGTTCTCTGCTTCCATCTCGGATTCAATGTATTTCGAGTCAGGCTCCGGTCACAGGGATGGTGGGTGCCTCAAAATGTCTAATTTATGAGTCAGTACACATCATAGAATGAGCTTGACCAAGCCAAAAACTCCTCCATACCAGCGAGTGTGAAGACACAGCAAGAGCCCAGCGGACATTTTCAGACTGACTTTTAAAGACATACATTATACATGTTCTAATGGAGGTTGACAAGTGCATGCCTGTAAATAAACAGTTAGATCTATCTATTTTACTGTCTCTCTTTCCCTTTCTCTCTCAAACACACACACTGACCCCTGAGCCACTGATTTTTGGCATTCTCTTCACTGTGCTTACTGGGTATCACTCTGGAAACAGAACTGGTGTGAAGCCATCTCTCAACAGAATGAAAGGAAGCTTTTGTGAACAAGTGGATGAAAGAGGCACTTGTTCCGGACATATGGACTGAAGGAGAGCAATAGAGAGAGGAGCAAAATGGTTTAAATTAATTTACAGTGATGTAATGATGATTGGGTCCAAAATTCTTACAGCGTTACACATTCTTTTTAACTTGTCCGGCTGTTTATCATACTAACTCAGGTGGTAGTACCATCTGTCGATAAATGATGATTGTATTTTGTAATGGAACATATGAATTAATCGACCAGCCTTCACACTATGAATGCAGTAAATGCAGGCTGAAAGTGAACTGGAGGGCACACCTGCTAATGGACAGTGAAGTAGCAGATGTGAAATAAAGTTAAAATAATAATAATAAAATAAATACACTAAAATAAAAGAATTACACCCATCCTCTTTCCAAACAGCTTGTCCTATGTAGGGTCGTGGGATAAACAAAAAAATAAAATGTAAAATAAAATAATATAAAATAAAATTGAATTCAAAATTTGTGTACTGCAACAAAAACTGAAGAAGTTTGTTTCTAATTAAGATTTTGAAGGCGAGATTGTGTCTGTGGGAGTTTTTGAGGCCATGACACCGAGTCTCTTTTTTCAGTCCCAGTCTAGCAATGTAACACTAGTTCGTGCCACCTGCAGATGTTTTCTGTGGACTCATCATTGTAGTATACGCATCAGTAATGGCGATGAGTCAGAGTAGAGGAAGCTGCTGGAGGACTTCTGGTGTGGGGAAAACCACCTGCTGCTGAACATCTGCAAGACAAAGGGGTTGGTGTTGGATGTCCGGCATATCAGGGAATTTCTGAAACTACCCAGGGAGATAGTATGGAAGTAGTGCAATCCAACCTACCTGAGCAGAGAAGCACCAGAGTGAGCTGTACTATCTGCACTTTTTAAAATAAAGGTTCTTTATTGGCATCAATGGTTCCATGAAGAAACTTTCACATCCGTGGAATCTTCCCATTGCAAAAATGGTTTTAGTTTCTTTAAAGAACTGTTTACTGAAAGGTTCTTTGGGGAACCAAAAATGGTTCTTCTATGACGTCGCTGAGAAAACTCTCTTTTGGAATCTTTATTTTTAAGAGTGTGAGGTGAGTCTTTAAACTTGGCAGCACACTGCTAGAGATGAGCTAGTGGCTCAAGTGTTTTTCCATCAGTTTGGAGAGCAACACCAGATTACATTAGCATTATCCGATAACTAGGCCCACACAGAATATATATAGAATAATATTATTATGTATAAATGTACACTCAAAAAAAATGAAACCTTGACTTTAATTTTTTCTTGTCAACCGGTTCCACAAAATTGATGAAAGTTGAAAAATATTTCAAGGTTATCCAACTTAATGGGGTTGTTTTAGGGAGAAATAATATTTTTGATTCAAGCCAACTATTATCACTCATTTTTGCTCAACAAGAGACGTTTGAGTTTAACTAACTTCAAGTGTGAATTAAATGGTTTCAAGTGCAAAGCAAGCCTTTATGTCAAACACCACAAACTTTTAAGTGCTCAATGTTGGTTCACTCATACAGTTTGTTTTTAAGCATCTGTATATGCTTTAACTTAAGTGTTTTTCAATTAAATGGTTTCAAAGTGCAAAGCAGGCCTTCATGTTAAATGCCACACGCTCAATGTTGGTTCACTCATACAGTTTGTTTTTAAGCATCTGTACCTTGGTTGAGAGTCTGGTAGCATCCAGCTGGAGGAAGATTTTCTGAAGCACCTCAAAGAACGTTTTCAGTTCCTGAGGATAACAGGTTCATTGCATATATGACACCCATTAAGAGTGCACATGCAGAAGCGATGTCTCCCAAGTCGTGAAGCACTTAAACCAATCGAAGAAAAACTTTGCAGGGGGTCACGCAGGTGTGCAGTTGCGCACGTGTAGTCTGACGCGTCTTGCTCTTGCTCTTGCTCTTGCTCTTGCTCTTCTTCTTCTTCTTCTTCTTCTTCTTTGGGGTTTCATGGCAGTTGGCGTCGCACTATACTGCCACCCTCTGGATGTAAGAATTTTTTACTTAACATAAATGGTTTGTGTTTAGACAACGCGTTAGGATTTTGTACAGTTAAATTGAGACATAATTACGTGGACCTTTATAGAAAAAAACATTTCAAGTCAACAAAAAGACAATTATTATAAGTAAACTGAATATAAATATATTATGTAAAGTGCACAACCTTCCTTGTTCATTTTTTTGAGTGTATATGCTAGATGTGTATATAAAATAAAAATGTTTGAATATAAAAAATTAAATATCGTTGTTAATTATATTATTTATTTGTAATATATGTAAAATTACATATATAATATTTGACAACAATATAAAAGTATATATTAACTCACCAATAAAAAGATAAATCTTGTAAATGTATATATTGTATATATAACAATAACAACAATAATAATAATAATTATAATTAAAAAATAAATGTATATTATTGTATAGCAAATTATATACACACACACAAGGGTGCACATAAGTTCCCTTTCAGTCTGGTTCTCATGAGAGATTTGGTTTGGAGTTCACACTGCACATAGTGTATGGAGATAGAATTGTTGCATAATTCCAAATAAACTGATTATTCATCATTATGATGAAATAAATCTTAGAGTTTCACAAACATGAATTAAATTCACAAACAAATAAAATGAGATTTACAAATAAAAAACATTTTCACAAATATCTTTTTATGTCACAAACACAACTTTGCCTGGCATTCATTTGTGAATCGCGTCCTGCACATTTGTAGATCGCTGCACACATTTGTGGATTTAGAAAATTTTTTTTGGCGTCAAGACGCTGACAAATCCACAAATGCACGTCAGATATGCCAATCAGATAACAGCTACATTTCTCTGACCAATCGTAGCACGTTCTCGCTATAGGAAATCATGTTAAAATATATTTGAAGAGCATCAGTGAATGAAATGTCACAGTTTTGCATATTTGCTCTGAAACTGGCAGCACATAGCCTTTTCGGACACATCAAGTAAAAAACTTAGGTATAGTTTGTGATAGTGCACTGAAATTTGATAAACAAATAAATGAAGTGGTCAGAATTAGTTTTTTTCAATTGAGACTAATTTCTAAAATTAAGCCATTTTTATCTTGGAAGGACCTGGAAAAGGTTATCCATGCTTTTATTTTCTCAAGATTAGACTACTGTAACTCACTGTATTATGGTGTCCAACACAAAAGTTTGGACAGACTACAGCTGGTACAAAATGCGGCCGCAAGACTCTTGACAGGCACTGGCTGCCGGTTTCTTATAGGATTGATTTTAAGATATTATTATTTGTTTTTAAAGCCTTGCATGGTACAGCTCCACCATATATAGCTGATCTGATCCAGTTGAAGAAACCAAAGAGAACGTTATGTTCGGAGTCATTGAATCTCTTAGTGGTTCCACTGACATTCCGGAAAACGAGAGGAGACCGCTCTTTTGCAGCCGCTGCTCCTAGGCTGTGGAATGGTTTACCTCATTATATCCAGCAGTGCTCTACTCTTAGAGAGTTTAAATGACATTTAAATTTGTATTTTTTTGCTGTGGCGTTTGAGCATACATGAGTGACATGTTAGGGCTGAAACGGGTTTTTACCAATTGCTTCATTGAATCTGAGGTTTTATTTATGTTTGTGTGCTGTTATGATATAGAATTTGAAAGTGATTCTATTATTATTGTCTCATGTACAGCACTGCGGTCAACATTATTTTTATTAATATGTGCTTTATAAATAAAGTGAACATTGAACATTGAACATAGTTTTCTGCTTTCAGTTTAAATGCAAATCTTATACAGTATTACAGTTAGTCGATCTTAAACGATGATTAACAGCTGTCAACCATGTCAGTGTGCAAATGAGCGGTCTGAATTTGTGAAAAATCGTACGTATTTCACGAGGTGGCAAATTCGTAGGAATTCGTACAAAGGACCACGCCTAATCCCGCCCCTAAATTTAACCGTCACAGAATTCGTACGAATTAGCCACCTCGTAAAATACGTACAAATTGGCTGTGAGATAGCATTGACCCAGATAGCAGTTGGTCGTGCACTATGACCAAAATAAAAAATGCTCTCAGAATTGTGACAAGTGATATTGATTATATTGTGATACATTGATATCAGCGCCCTTCCTTTCATTAGAGCTCATTTCCCTTTCATTCTGTCACAGGTGCCTCACAGAGGTAAATATGCTTCATGAAGTGGCCCTCATTATTATTCTTTTCGCATACTCTCGGTTCTCCCTGTCGATGTCTGAAAGAAAATAAACGCTGCTCTGCATCCAGTTCTGAAAGCTTGCCAAGAGCTCTTCTCCACGGAGGACTAGCTTTTCATTCCCCTTCTCTCTTTATCTCCATCTCTCTGTGTCTCTTTGTGTATTTGTCCACTGGCATCTCCATAGAAACCAGCACAAGGTAGGAAGCCAGAGTCTCACAGCATTGCTGGATGAATTGTTGTCCACCTCTAGATGAAGAGAGAACTTTGAAAGAGACATTTTTTGTGCATGTCCTTATTGGACTTTTTCTATTCTTAGCTCTCGCTTAGTTGAGCTTCACTTCCTCTTCCTAAACAGATGGGGAGATTGTCTGTTTGCACAATGTTATTGATCAGTCACACTAATGAGATTCCCCTGCATCTAAACACCTAAAATATTAATTTGAAGCATTTAATCTCAACACAAACCAAACAAACATAAAGGCACAGGATCGCTCCAGGATACGGGGCTCGTTTCTCAACAGAAATTGACAGAAATGATCACAAAGTCCACATACTGTACATTTCCACTAGTTTCTTTGAGTGTTTTCTGTGTAGTCATATAGGACTAATATTGCTGCATAATTAGTTGAATGAGTTTTCCACTCCTTTTATTGCGGTATCAAAATTTTTCAGATAAATCCATCTGAAAATTACACATATAAACAAAACAAACTGTGTTGTATATACAGTCTCTTCCTGTCTCACTTGTGGAAGACGCAGATAGAATCCAGTCATAAAAATGTAATTTATATAACACAGAATGTCACATAATTTGATTAATCAAATTACAAATACAATTAATCAAATTCAAATCACAGTGTGGTGTAAGTGATTATTAAAGTGCAAAAAGAATTATGTAGTCTGCATGTGTCTCCAAGTGAAAGAATGTCACTGAAACAAACTCAAAAGGTCTTCTCTACAAACTGCTAAAATAAAGGTTTGGTTTAACTTAAGGAAATGATGACATGAATATATTACTATTTAACATTAAAATAAATTTCATATATATAATATGTATATATATATATATATATATATGCATTTAGCAGACGCTTTTATCCAAAGCGACTTACAGTGCATTCAGGCTATACATTTTTTACCAGTATGTGTGTTCCCTCTGAATTGAACCCACAACCTTTTGCGCTGCTAACACAATGCTCTACCACTGAGCCACAGGAACACTATATATATATGTTGCAGTCCCCACCCTGGAAGTCCACTCAACAGATAAGAATTGTCTTTTTGTAATGAAGAAAGAGAGAGAGACATTAATGTGATCAAAACATCTCTCAGAGTCTTCTGGGTTTAGTTCTGACTGGTCTCTTCCTGGTACTCGACCAACGATGTTGGCAACTCGGAACAGTTCATCAGCAGACAGTGTGATCAAACACTTCCTAATGTCCCACACCAGGCTGCTTCTTGCACGATCCACCAAGATGACACTTCCCGCAGTCCCTTCCGTCACAGTCAATTTCCCAAGATGAAGTCAGCCGTACTTTCACCACTTTCACACATTCTGCAACTCGACGTCTCTGTAGACTTGGCGATCACCAGCACCACGGCTCCAGTACCACCAAGTCTCTGGTCCCACGGTTCAGAAATCTCTGGATCAACTTCACTGCGTTGTACGAAGTCAATCCCGGATGAGTCCCCACAAAGCTGTTGCAGACCCCGCCCTGGAAGTCCACTCAACAGAAGAGAATTGTATTTTTGTAATGAAGAAAGAGAGAGAGAGACAAGAGTTTGCCTTTAGTCAAGCGGTCCTCTTTGCTGTGTCCCACACCAGGCTTCTTCTTGCACGATCCGCCATGATGACACTTCCCGCAGTCCCTTCCGTCACAGTCAATTTCCCAAGATGAAGTCAGCCGTCCTTTCACCACTTTCACACATTCTGCAACTCGACATCTCTGTAGACTTGGCGATCACCAGCACCACGGCTTCAGTACCACCAAGTCTCTGGTCCCACGGTTCAGAAATCTCTGGATCAACTTCACTGCGTTGTACGAAGTCAATCCCGGATGAGTCCCCACAAAGCTGTTGCAGACCCCGCCCTGGAAGTCCACTCAACAGAAGAGAATTGTATTTTTGTAATGAAGAAAGAGAGAGAGAGACAAGAGTTTGCCTTTAGTCAAGCGGTCCTCTTTGCTGACTTTAATCAAAACATAGCGATCAAGCTATGAAACTTTAATCCACAGTATTTCACATTAGGAAAATAAATGTATCAATATATACAAACACATAACAAATAAACAGTTAAATAAACAAAGAAATAAATCCTATCAATGTTTCACACGACTCACATAGCAGACTGAATTCAGGTAAGTAACACAGGTAAGTAATAACAGTATCTGTTAAATTGTATTTTTGTATCCTCACACTGGCAGTTGTCAACTTTACCATTAAAAACAAACCCATTAATAAGTACATTAAAATGCTTATTTTATGTACAGTTACTCATAAACTTGACCATTTCAACGTCAGTGCAAAGTGTTAAACACAAGTGAACCCTATGACATGACAGCTGTTCTGAAATTACTAATTAAATAGGTATCTAATTGAAATACATTAACTGGACAGTAAAGAATGTGAATTAGTCATTTTTTCTTGAGATTTGGCCATTTTACTAACCTTTTTGTAATGAAGAAAGAGAGTGAGACAAGAGTTTGCCTTTAGTCAAGCGGCCCTTTGTTGATTGAAGACGCGCCGTATTCACCATGGCAACTCTTCCCTAAACTGCCACTCAGTATTTAGAAAATGCAACTTTGTTTTCTTTGACATACACTTATGACAATATGTTATATAAATACATAGAAGGAGACACGTAAATAATAAATAAAATATATACAATCAATTAAATAGTCATGTGACCTGAACTCCATGTGGGGGTCACACTCTCCCAGACAAAGAAGATAATACTTCCCAAATTTTCTTAAAACACCATAGTCTCAATAGAATCATACAGGGTAAGTAAATGGTGTGAATGACTGGCATGGCATAAAAGGTTCACCTGGAGGTATGTAGTATGGAGGTAAGTATGTTGGTGTAGGATAGATCATCTATAGCCCCCTTTTTGCCTAGCTGGTGGCCCATAAAAACCTACAGTGTTAACTGCTGTATGTGGCTGCATTGTTGGCTGACCTAGTGTCTCATATATGAACGTCTGTCTTGGTCTCCTATCTCTGGTAGATCACCTAATTTCAACTTGATTATTCAGGTCTGAGCTTGCAACTACTACATCTGACATCTCTTCAGGTATAGCATATACACTATCTGTACCATTTGCATCATTCATGGGATGTGGGATCTGATCAAGTATGGGGTTTTCTCTTTGTACTTGACTGAATAGTTCTCTTGCAGGCACTCGCTCAGGTGAATCATCTCTCCTTGGCTCTGTCAAACTGGCTGGGTCTCTCAACCAGTATCCTCCCAAGTCACTATCCTCATCTGAGTCTGTTGTGTCACTGTCTCAGATAAAGTTACTTCTCTCTTTGTTTCTAGGGTTTTTGTTTGTTTGTATATTTGTCTTTCTTTCTTTTGCAGGTTTCTTTGTATGCGGTGATTTCGGTGGAGCCTCCACAGGTAAGTTGTTCACCAGTAAAAGTATCGATGTAACGTTCTGGTCTTTCTGTTACCTCTGTTCTCTGGACAAACTATATATACAGGGTTGTTTGACACCTGTTCCTTCACCAAATAAATTGCTTTTATCCCAGTAGGATCTCAGCTTTCCAGGGCCTCCCTGTCCTCCAAGGTTCCTGACAAGTACCCTGTCTCCTGGCTTCATTATGACTCCTCTTGTTTTTCGATCATACTGTTCTTTACCCCTAGCACTAGACTGTTGGCTGTGCTCCTCTGCAATTCGGTATGCTTCAGCCATTCTGGTTGCCCACTGGTCTGCGTAACCTTTATGTGTGACCTCGTCTGTCTTTTCCACAAGACCAAAGATTAGATCTACTGGGAGGTGAGGATTCCGTCCATATAACAAATAGAAAGGGGAATACCCAGTGGACTCATGCCTAGTGCAGTTGTAGGCATGCACAACTTGTGGTAGGTGTTCTTTCCACCTTTCCTTCTCTTTGTCTGCCAGTGTCCTCAACATCTGTAAGAGAGTTCGGTTGAACCTTTCCACTGGATTACTTTGAGGATGGTAGGTGATGTTCGTGAATGGCCTATTCCCGCAAACTGTTGGAGTGTACGGAAGAGCTCATTCTCAAACTCTCGACCCTGGTCATGATGCAACTTGGCAGGGCAACCGAAGTGTGGAATATAATAGTTAAAAAGGCACTCAGCAGCAGTCCGTCCTGACTTGTTTTTTGTAGGGTAGGCTTGCACAAATCTTGTGAAGTGCTTCATGACTACAAGGATATATTCGTAACCTCCACGACTTGGCTCCAGGTGTAAGTAGTCAACACACATCAGTTCCACTGGCGAGTGTGATGTTATGCTGCCCATAGGTGCTCGAACATGAACAGAAGGTTTTTTCTGTTTTATACGTGGGCACCTCTTAGCAACATACTCCTCCACTTCCTTCTTCATGTAAGGCCAATAAAACCGCTCTGTCACTAGATTCAGCAACCGCTCTATACCCACAATCCTCATCTTGTCATGAAGGTACTCCAACACTAATTGTTTGTACTTGTTAGGATGGACAAGCTGCTTTCTCTCTCCAGTCCGTCGGTATAGAAGTCCTCCCTCCAGGTTTAACTTGTTCCACTCATACAAGAGCTTTTTGCTAGCTCCCGTCACCTCTCCTCTCACCTCATTGGTAAGTGTGATGTTCTCGGTCTTCCACTTCATTACTTGAGAGATTACTGAGTCTTCTTGTTGAGCCCTGATCAGCTCATTTTGACTTATGTTCGGCATCCATGTGCTATGCAGCAGTTGTTCATCCCTCACTGAAGACATGTGAAGGGCAACAATCCAAGCCACATCTTTCTGTTTAGCAGCATGGTTTCCCTGCCAGGTTGCCTGCACTGCTTCTGAGGACAACTGCTCTGTGCACTCTGCCTCATATGCTTCCATATCCAGGGGGATGCGAGAAAGTGTGTCTGCATCAAGTCAAGTCAAGTCACCTTTATTTATACAGCGCTTTTAACAATACAGATTGTGTCAAAGCAACTGAACAGCATTAATTAGGAAAATAGTGTCAATAATGCAAAATGACAATAGTAAACAAATTTTTCAGTTAAAGACAGTTCATCATTGAATTCAGTGATGTCAACATCCAGCTCAGTTTAAATAGTATCTTTGCAATCAAGTCAACGGTATCGCTGGAAATGAAGTGTCCCCAACTAAGCAAGCCAGAGGCGACAGCGGCAAGGAACCAAAACTCCATCGGTGACAGAATGGAGAAAAAACCTTGGGAGAAACCAGGCTCAGTTGGGGGGCCAGTTCTCCTCTGACCAGACGAACCAGCAGTACGGAAAAATCAATTTAAGACGTAATAAAACAGACGATGAACACTATTAACAGTAATTATTATATGATGCAATCAAACTTATAGCAAAATGTGGTAGTTCTGTATGTTGTTTCAGGGTTGGCATCATCTGAGGTCCTCTGAGGGGTTGGCATCATCTCTTCTCAGGTGTTCTGGATCCAGACTGAAGCTTGTGTAAATCCTAGTTACCACGGGATGTCAAGTAGGATCTAAACCATCTTAAAGCCTGCCCTTGAATACCTGTATAGTTTTGTAATCGATCTATGAGTATATCATGATCTATAGTATCAAACGCAGCACTAAGATCAAGTAAAACTAGCAATGAGATACAGCCTTGGTCTGACGCAAGAAGCAAGTCATTTGTAATTTTAACAATTACAAATGACTTGTTAGCTTTCCCTGGACGGTACTTGACATCAAACCGAAAGTCAGACAGTTCTCCTACCCAACAATGTCCCACAGCATTGAATTTTGCCGTACTCATGACATAGGTCAGGGGGTTGTTGTCGGTGTAAACAGTAAAATGTGGAGCATAGAACAGGTAGTCTCTGAACTTCTCATACACTGCCCACTTTAATGCCAAGAATTCAAGCTTCCCACTATGTTCTTTTCAGCTGCATTCAGTGTTCTGGAACCGTACCCAATGACCCTCAACTTTCCATCTTGACGTTGGTAGAGGATAGCTCCCAGACCCCTCTCAGATGCATCAGTGTGGAGCGTAAATGGTAAGTTGAAATCCGGGTAGGCCAACACAGGTGGGCTTACTAACATGCCGATTAACTCTTCCAGAATTTGCTGATGGTCATTAGTCCATTCCACTGGAGTTCTGGAGGGAACTTGTGGACCTTTGACCTTCCTCTGACTGTGCAGATCTCTAGGAGTATCAGGTTTTGCCAGTAGAAGCTCATACAATGGTTTTGCTATTCTGGAGAAGTCCTGAATGAAAGCACGATAATAACTAAGGAAGCCTAGTAGTCTCCTTACATCACCAACAGTGTGGGGTGTCTTATTTGTGAGCGACCGAACAGCTTCCAAGTCTTTAGGATCTATTCGCACCCCCTCAGCCGATATCAAGCGTCCAACGTACCGGACTTCACTGCAAAATAACTTGCATTTCTCATTTATCAATTTGACGCCATGGCACTGGAGGGCTATAAGAACTCTGTGCATGCTTTCCACATGTTCTTCAAAAGACTTTGCATAGCATAGTATATCGTCCAAGTAAGGTATACAACATTCATCCCTCAGAGAGTCAAGCATTTCTTCCATGCTGCGTTGGAATGCTGCTGGTGCATTTGACAATCCAAAGGGGATCCTGACCCACTCATATAGTCCCCAAGGGGTGATAAAGACTGTCATGTGCCTAGACCCTTCTGCAATGAAACCTTGATGGTATGCTTTACCCTGGTCTAGGATGCTGAACCAAGAGTAACCTCCAAGTGTATCAATCAAGTCCTGGATCCTGGGTAACGGATGTCTGTCTGGGACTGTCTTCTTGTTCAGGAGGCGATAATCAACACAAAGTTGCAGGTTGCCATCAATCTTTCGGACACAGATCACAGGAGCAAGAAATGGAGACTTTGATTTGACGATCCATCCTTTTGCTAAGCGGTTTTGTATATAACCCTTCACTTCATTAAACAGAGGCTTTGGTACTGTTGAATAAGCTCGTTGAACTGGGATGTCATCCTTTAGGCTTATCTGCATTTGTAAGCTTGGTATACACCCAATGTCATCTGCGTCTCTGCTAAATGAGGCAGACTCCTCATACAGCATTCTCTTGACAATTCCTTGCTGTCTCTCATTTAAATGTCTTAGGTCAACGGGGAATGCCACAATGAAGGATTCACCTCATCTTCTGAAGTGGCAGCAGTTTAAATCATCGCAGTGTGCATTGGTCTAGTTCAGGGGTGGGCAAACTTGGCCCTTGCAGGCCACTTTCCTTCAGAGTTTAGCTCCAACCCTAATCAAACACACCTGAACCAGCTAATCATTGTCTTCAAGACTACTAGAAGGCTACAGGCAGGTGAGTTTTATCAGGGTTGGATCAAACCTCTGCAGGAAAGTGGCCTGGAAGAGCCAGGTTTGCCCATCACTGGTCTAGTTGATCGTTCAAGGTCCACTATTTTACCCCAGGAGTTCTCTGAGTGGTCTCACTTCAACATCTGGTAAGTACTGCTCCTTCCATTTGCGGTCTATTATACTGACTTGTGCCCCAGTGTCCAGTAGTGCCCTTACTGGTAAACCATTAAAAATAAAATGTGGGTTAAAGCTTTACTCCCTATCAGCTTGATTATCGAATCATTTGGAGTTCTGTGTGCAATCTCGGTAGGTGTCTGGGTTCTCTCTTCATTAACAGAAGCTTTGATTTCCTGTTTTCGATAAGTGTTTTTTGGGAATGTAGTTCTTTTTGTGTCTGACTCTGTTAGTTGTGGATGCTCTACATTTGGCTGGGACGTGTGTACCTTGGTCACTGTTTGTTCCCTTTTCAGTAACCGCTTCTCATTTTCCGGTCGATGTTGCTTCCTCAGGCACCCAACAGCATGATGACCTTCTTGACCGCAAATTAAACGGTGAGTACAGCCTTGAAGCCCCCTTTCTACACACTGTGGACAGCCACGTGGAAAGATTATGTGACGGGCAGTAGACTTGCTTGCTGAACACTCACATCTGCTTCCAGGTGACGTGGAGTGTTTCATAGTATTCACCATGCTGGTAAGTGCATCAATTTTTGCGGTAAGTTGTTTTATAGTATCACTATGACTTTTCATTTCAGGGGTTTCTTTCACAGCTTTTGTCTCCTTAGTAGGCTCTTCGCTGAGTTGGGCACAACTTGCCATGCTGGGCTTTGAACGGGATGGTGGACCTAGCCTTCGAAGTCTTTCATTCTCTTCACTAGTAACCTTCATGACGTGCTTCAGGATTTCATCATCAGTTATATTACTATCAGTCAATAAGGGCTTTAGCTCACTGCGAATGTCCTTACATTTGTGTCCTAGGCTCTGGCACACAGTGTGCAAGAACACATCTTGAACTGTCGCTGGGTTGTATTTCTTGTCAGAACCTGCCTGTTTTGCAGCAAAGAGTATCTTTTGTTTAAGCCCCATGACCCTGTACAGAAACTGTTGGGGTGTTTCATATTCACTTTGTTTGGTGCAAATTAACTCCTGAGAGAATTCAGTGCTACTTCTGTCACCCAAATGCAAATGTAAAGACCGCTTAAGTTCTCTGATGGTCATGTCATCTTTGTTCATTAGCATGTCCTTGAAAAATCCTGGCTTTATAATCTGCAGTACCCCTCTGACTATTTATGCATCACTAAAGTTCTCTTTTACACCATTATCTATCTGCCTACAAACATTATTATTGGTGATATCTGATGTGTGATCCCCAATTTGACCCCCATGTATCTTAAATTCCTGGTGTGGAATATAAGAAAGGCTGCTAATAGGGAATACCGTCAAAATGGAGCTGCTTTGGAACTTCAGGTTGGCTTGTATGTTGTGTCGTGTCACTAGTTTGTTGTGGCAGTGTATTATGTTGTGTGGGTGTAGACATATATTGAAAAAGTTTCTTACTGAGCTCTTCATAATCAGAAAGCATCCTCTGTACTTCTGTCTCTGTGTCAGTTCTGGCCATTCTAATGTCCCCTGATCCAGTTACATTGAATGATGATGTTGACTGAACAGGATCAGTAGTGTTGAGTGATTGAGGTTTGGATGTAGTTTGTATGTCTTTGTTAATCTATATACGACTGTGCACATTTGTTTAACAGAATTCACAGTCTCTTGTAACGATAACAGTTCACTCATACCTTGGTCCTCTGATTCAAGCAAAAAACTCACTGGACATGAAGGCAGTAATGTGATCAAAACATCTCTCAGAGTCTTCTGGGTCTAGTTCTGACTGGTCTCTTCCTGGTACTGGACCAACGATGTTGGCAACTCGGAACAGTTCATCAGCAGACAGTGTGATCAAACACTTCCTAATGTCGCTCACCAGGCTTCTTCTTGCACAATCCGCCATGATGACACTTCCCGCAGTCCTTTCCGTCACAGTCAATTTCCTAAGATGCAGTCAACCGTCCTTTCACCACTTTCACACATTCTGCAACTCAACGTCTCTGTCGACTTGGCGATCACCAGCACCATGGCTCCAGTACCACCAAGTCTCTGGTCCCATGGTTCAGAAATCTCTGGATCAACTTCACTGCGTTGTACGAAGTCGATCCCGGACGAGCCCCCACAAATCTGTTGCAAACCCCACCCTGGAAGTCCACTCAACAGATGAGAATTATCTTTTTGTAATGAAGAAAGAGAGAGAGACAAGAGTTTGCCTTTAATCAAGCGGTCCTTTGTTGACTTTAATCAAAACATAGCGATCAATCCATGACACTTTAACCCACAGTATTTCATATTAGGAAAATAAATGTATCAATATATACAAACAAATAACAAATAAACAGTTAAATAAATCCTATTAATGTTTCACACGACTCACATAGCAGAATGAATTCAGGTAAGTAACACAGGTAAGTAATAACAGTATCTGTTATATTGTATTTGTGTATCCTCACACTGGCAGTTGTTAACATTAACATTAAAAACAAACCCATTAATAAGTACATTAAAATGCTTATTTTATGTACAGTTACTCATAAACTTGACCACTTCAACGTCAAGGCAAAGTGTTAAACACAAGTGAACCCTATGACATGACAGATGTTCTGAAATTACTAATTAAATAGGTATGTGACACCGCCACAAAACAGAGAAATAGTGTTAATTTCAGATATTCAAATCATTTCAAACATTTCTAATAATGTGATGATAATTGTTTATGTTTTTGTTATGGTTATTTAAATCTGTATACTGTTTTGTGGGTTGGGGGTGGGGATATATTAATTTGGAATACGAGGGACTCTTATTGTAAAAGGCCCCTATTTAAGGAAGTGGGAACTGGAGGCCATTTTGGTTTTAAGGTGTTGGCACATGGAGTGATAAGCAGCATGTTCTGAGAGGCTGGCAAACAAAGGTGCTGGGAAATGCCTTGCTCTCACTAGGGCCAGTGCCATGGACTTAAGATCTATCTGACCATTGACTGGAGGATTACCTGAATTGGGGGGTTGAGGCCGAAGTTTCAGTGACCAAGGATGTTTTCTCTGTCGGGGATTGTTTGTGGATTACTTTTCCCTTTTTCCTGGAGTATTGCAGGTGGGATCTAGAAATCCCTGAGAAGAGAACGTGGGTGAGACTGATCGAGTTTTTTTCTCCTCTTTTACACCTTCTTTTTTTTTGTGGGGATTATTGTTTTCTTTTTGGACTGTTTCTTTGTTGTGGACTCTAATTGATGGTATTTGGATATCTGTGCCTTTATAGGACTCATGGACTGATATCAGCACTTGCCTTTTGGACTCAATTTACTTATTTACCTTTCGATATGCTGTTCATTGTGCTGTGGGGTTGAACAATGTTTGCTTGAAGTTTATATGTCTAGTAATACATGCATTTATCACTGAGAGTCTTATGTTTTGCACATGCTTTATTGAATTGATGGTTAGTAAGCTGTTTAAAACAAGATTACCCAAAAAAGAACTCTTTGGTAACAATAAGACTTAAAGTAAGATAAGTTGAATTTGTTACAGATGGTGGCCCGTATGGGGATATTCTTGTGAAATGTAAATTTATGTTCAGCTGTATTGTTTAATTCATCAATGGGCATAGTGTTTTATATTCACAATGGAAACAGATCCAGATGCTGAGGTACTTTCAGTAGATAATGTGGGTGTAGCAGAGTCCCTTCCTTTTAACCCTGCTCCATTTGGAGACACGTACCGAAAACCAGAATCTGTAGTGGAAATAAGCTCCTTAAGTGGAATGTATATTGACAGCCCAGCAGAAGACAGTGATGATGTTGTTATGGTTATTTAAATCTGTATACTGTTTTGTGGGTTGGGGGTGGGGATATATTAATTTGGAATACGAGGGACTCTTATTGTAAAAGGCCCCTATTTAAGGAAGTGGGAACTGGAGGCCATTTTGGTTTTAAGGTGTTGGCACATGGAGTGATAAGCAGCATGTTCTGAGAGGCTGGCAAACAAAGGTGCTGGGAAATGCCTTGCTCTCACTAGGGCCAGTGCCATGGATTTAAGATCTATCTGGCCATTGACTGGAGGATTACCTGAATTGGGGGGTTGAGGCCGAAGTTTCAGTGACCAAGTATGTTTTCTCTGTCGGGGATTGTTTGTGGATTACTTTTCCCTTTTTCCTGGAGTATTGCAGGTGGGATCTAGAAAGCCCTGAGAAGAGAACGTGGGGGGGTTTGTTGTGGACTCTGATGGTATTTGGATATCTGTGCCTTTATAGGACTCATGGACTGATATCAGCACTTGCCTTTTGGACTCAATTTACTTATTTACCTTTCGATATGCTGTTCATTGTGCTGTGGGGTTGAACAATGTTTGCTTGAAGTTTATATGTCTAGTAATACATGCATTTATCACTGAGAGTCTTATGTTTTGCACATGCTTTATTCAATTGATGGTTGGTAAGCTGTTTAAAACAAGATTACCCAAAAAAGAACTCTTTGGTAACAATAGGACTTAAAGTAAGATACGTTTAATTTGTTACAGATGGTGGCCCATACGGGGAATTCTTGTGAAATGTAAATTGATGTTCAGCTGTATTGTTTAATTCATCAATGGGCATAGTGTTTTATATTCACAATGGAAACAGATCCAGATGCTGAGGTACTTTCAGTAGATAATGTGGGTGTAGCAGAGTCCCTTCCTTTTAACCCTGCTCCATTTGGAGACACGTACCGAAAACCAGAATCTGTAGTGGAAATAAGCTCCTTAAGTGGAATGTATATTGACAGCCCAGCAGAAGACAGTGATGATGAGGCTCAACCAGTTTTGAATCCTGTAGGGAGTGAGATGGGAAGAAGTCTGTCTCAGTCAGTCCAGGCATTATGTGCTGAAATTAATATATTGAAAGATGACCTTCGGACATCTAATGAGAGTGCACTGAACCGTGAAGCTGTTTGCAGAGATGCAATGAATCAACGTTTTGAAGACATTGAAACTTTTATGCAAAGATCCTTGGTTAAGCTTGAACGAGGAGTTATAGAGTATCTTCGAAGGCAGGATGAGCAATGGCGAAAGGAGGTTGCCTGCATCATGAAAACCAGCACTCCCATGACACGTTTTTCTGTTGGAGCTGTCAGTTCAGATAGTGAGAGAATGTATACATCTGTACCAGCTGCTTCCTATGCTAAACCCCCAATAAATTTAGAATTTCCTAGGTTTGGAGAAACTAGAGAAACGCGTGAAACTGGTCGCCACTTTAAATGCTGTTCTTACTGGCCCAGCCAGGAGTTGGTGGCTGGCAGAAAGGAACAAGATCCATAACTGGGCTGAGTTTAAAAGAGCCTTCTTGGGGGCATTCCTTCCCATGGACTACCTCACTGAGGTAGAGGAACAGCTTAAAGATATGATCCAGGGTCCAGATCAATGCATTAGAGATTGCCTACGACTATAGGGCATTGTGCTTGAAGTGGAAAGCTGACCTTCCGGAAGAAGAGGTGGTTAGAAGAATTCTGAATAACTGTAACCCTTCTCTTGCAGGAAGTTTAAGAGGTGCTGTGCATACAGTGGAGCAGTTAGTGAAAGTAGGATCAATGGTGGAAAGAGACCTTAATTCCAAGAGAGACTATTGGGCCAAAGTAAATCAGCTTAAAGTCGGTGAGAAAGGGAAAAAAAATCTGACAGCCCGCCAAGCTAATGTCTCCAAAGCCTTGTCCGGGCAAACTCAGCATCTAGCTCTAGTCCAATCTACCACCCCCCCATTGCTGCGTGTGGTTTTGAAAATTCACGGCATGCAAGTGGAAGCTATTTTAGATACTGGCTCCATGTTTACTTTAATGCAGAGACAGGTGTGGGAAGTGCTGGCAAAACCAGGTGAACTAATGGAGAAGAATTTCAACGGGAATTTTGTGCTAGCTGATAGTAAGGTGCAAACCTCAGAAGGCTGAGTACCTGTTACTTATGAGTGGCATGGAAGGTTTTGGACGATTGACACCCTATGTGATGTCGGACCAACACCTTGCCTTTCCCCTTATTTTAGGTCTGGATTTTTTGAAGTCAAACTGGAGTACGGTTACAGGTGGGAGAACATAGTTACGAACTAGGTGTGAATGGACGAATGACGGTGTTTCCATTTCTCCGCCAGCCACTAGGGGGGCAGTTATGGAGCCAGCAGGAGGAAAAGGTAGTCAATGTGTATATGGCTTTACCCCTTGATTCTGAAGTGCTCGAGCCACTAACTGGGTTGAGGTCATCAATCAAGGATGATGTGATGCATGACTATCCTGAGGTGATACAACAGCTTTTGCAGGCATGGCCTTCTCTCTGTTCCGATAAGTTGGGGAGAACCAATGTGGCTACTCATCAGATCATAACCACAGATGCTATTCCAGTAAGGTGCAAAGCTTATCGAGTCTCACCTCTAAAGAAGGAAATCATTCAAGAAGAGATTGAAAGGATGCTCCAAGATGGAATTATTGAGCCTTCACAATCTCCTTGGGCTTCTCCAGTTGTGCTTGTGCCTAAACCTGATCAAAGCCTACGATTTTGTGTTGATTATAGGCGTTTAAATGCCAAAACACCTCAAGATGCATATCCTATGCCTCTTATCCATGATATTCTAGAATCTATGCATGGAGCACAATATTTTAGCACACTGGATTTGAAATCGGGGTACTGGCAAGTGGAAATGGAGAAGGGTAGCCGGGAAAAGACGGCTTTTATTACCCCCTTTGGCCTATATCATTTCTTTACTATGCCTTTCGGCCTAAAAAATGCAGGAGCTACTTTCCAGAGGCTTATGGAGAGGGTATTGGGAGAGTTGAGAGGCAGCATCTGTTTTGTATACATTGACGATATCATTGTGTACTCGCCATCTAAACAGCAGCATTTTAGCCGTACTTACGCAAAAGATTGACAATGAAGAATTTGTTATCGCTTATGCCTCAAGATGTCTAAGGGGAGCAGAACTAACTTATTCGACGTCAGAGAAAGAGTGCCTGGCTGTTGTATGGGCAGTAGAAAAATGGCATCACTACTTGGAGGGGGGTACCCTTTGTAGTATATACTGACCACGCAGCATTATCGTGGGCCTTTAACGCTCCAAAGACAACATCCAGACTCACCAGATGGACCTTTAGACTGCAACGGTTCCAATTCCAGGTGCAATACAGGAAAGGGAGAATGAATGTGGTGCCTGATGCCCTGTCAAGGTGCAGTCAGGATCAAGCAATTGTGGCAACGTGTGTAGCCAAAAGGACCTCCCTTTGGAACTGTGAGTTGCCCACCTCACTGGCTGAGATAGCAGCCTCTCAAGAACAGAATGAGTATGTAAAAGAATTGATGGCCAAAGTAGATATGAAGAATGAGTTAAGTGATCGGATGAGATGGGAAATCCAGCAGGGCGTGTTATATCGAGTTATGCCATATGCTGGTGGTGGCAAATACCAGTTGGTAGTGCCCAAGTCACTTGTCCTCACTTTCATCGATTACTTTCACAATAATCCTTTGGGGGCTCATCTTGGGAGGATGAAGACCCTATTGAAAATCTTGGAGGTGGCATGGTGGCCTGAAGTTCGGAAGGATGTGTGGAAACACGTTAAAGAATGTATGGTGTGTCAGCAATATAAACCTTCCAATACAAAACCTCTGGGTTTTCTTCAATCAACTGAAGTAAATGAGCCAGGTTATATGCTTGGCATTGACCTTATGGGACCCTTACCGAGAAGTAAGAAGGGCAATATTTTTTTTCTGGTGGTGGTTGACTACTTTACGAAATGGGTGGAATTTTTTCCTTTAAGAGACAGTAAAACCCCACGCATCTGTCAAATCTTGAAGGATGAAATCTTTAATCGATGGGGAGTGCCCCAGTACCTCCTTTCAGATGTGCTGTGGGGTTGAACAATGTTTGCTTGAAGTTTATATGTCTAGTAATACATGCATTTATCACTGAGAGTCTTATGTTTTGCACATGCTTTATTGAATTGATGGTTGGTAAGCTGTTTAAAACAAGATTACCCAAAAAATAACTCTTTGGTAACAATGAGACTTAAAGTAAGATAAGTTTAATTTGTTACAGGTATCTAATTGAAATACATTAACTGGACAGTAAAGAATGTGAATTAGTCATTTTTCTTGAGATTTGGCCATTTTACTAACCTTTTTGTAATGAAGAAAGAGAAAGAGAGACAAGAGTTTGCCTTTAATCAAGCAGTCCTCTTTGTTGACTGAAGACGCGCCGTAGTCGCCATGGCAACTTTTCCCTCAACTGCCACTCAGTATTTAGAAAATGCAACTTTGTTCTCTTTGGCATACACTTATGACAATATGTTATATAAATACATAGAAATAGACACATGTAAATAATAAATAAAATATATACAATCAATTCAATATTCATGTGAACTGAACTCCATGTGGGGGTCATATATACTTTATATCTATATATATATATATATATATATATGTGTGTGTGTGTGTGTGTGTGTGTGTGTGTGTGTATATATATATACATACAGTATATATATATTGCATTTTAAAATATGAATTAAATTGTTACAAATCTTTGCTACAAATCAACAAAATAAGTTTGGTTCCACTTGAATTATGATGTAAATTTATTACTATTTATCATAAGAAATATGTATTTAAAAACCAACTATGTGCAGAATTTTTGATAACAAACAAACAAATAAATAAGTGCAATGTTGTAAAGGAATTCTTAAATTTGATTATATTTTTAAAAGATAAATTAAATCATTAAAGTTTTATGATTAACTAATTAGACATGCTTTTCAATGATTACAATTTAATTGACCAATTAAAACAGAATCCAGAAAAATTTAAATGGAAAACAGAATTTGAATTCAAAAGTCTGGTTTCACAAGATGAGTTTAGAATAAAACTGGGATTTATTAAAATTCTGGCTAATACCAAGAGGCCAGTGTTTCTTTTCTTACTATTTTTTTTATTAGTTATGGGTGACAACCAGGGTCAGAAATCACATTTTTCTGTTAAGCAGAAGTATTTGCCCACTGGAAGTGATTTTATGTTTTTTTTGTTTTGCTTTGTTTTACATTTGTAAGGCCGATTTTAATAATTTCCTTATTAGAAATGTCACAGATCAGTGCCCGGTTGCATAAAGCACCTTAAGTTTTTCCCTTAAGTATGAGACTTAAGGCGTGAGTTCCCCTTACCTAAGGGAATGACTTAAGGGTGTTGCATATAATCCCTTAAATACTTCCCTTAGCAAAGGGAAACCATTAAGTGTTTCACGACAGCGACCCAGGCTTTGCCATTAAAAAATCGACTGTTGCCATGGTCACGTTAGTTGTTAATGCAGATAGCGGTGTATGTTTTCACAGAAAACAATATAACATGGATAAGGAAAACAAAAAAGAAAACCAAATATGAAAGAGAAGGACCCCAGCAAGCAATTTTGCGTTTAAAAGACGTCTATTAGCTGTCTAAACACAGCCCAGACGTCTAGGCTAAAACAAGGCTAAATTTGGGCTGTCAGTGAAAATTTAATAGACGTCTAACCATAGCCCAAAAATAGACTAGTCATCAAATAGACCGCTATTAAACGACTATATATATACATCTAATAGACAACAAAATGGCAATCCATCCAAACAAATTCAATATACATCTTTTATTAAGAAAAATAAAATTTTTAACAACTTGGACAACTTAAGACAATACAAAATGATAAAAATACAAAAGAATTAATTACAAAATAAAATTTTATAAATACAATACACTTAAATATAAATATTATGATAAAAAATCAGGAATTTTTAACAACTTAAGATAATAAAAATATAAAAATTAAAAAATTAAATATTTTAAATAACTTAAGATATTTAAAAGAAAAAAAATCTAATACAAATCAAGAGCATGTTATCACACTTAACATTAAAACATTACGGATAAATGACAACATAAAAAA
>NW_015547700.1:546782-549160 GCF_001515605.1 Sinocyclocheilus anshuiensis
TATAAAGGACTGGATGCTCCTCACCTTCCTGAATCTGGGAGAAGACAGCTCCCAGTCCTGTGTCGGAGGCATCCGTTTGCAGCAGGAAGGGACAGCTGAAGTCCAGGGCTCGCAGAACTGGCTCCGAGGTGAGCGCTGTCTTTACCTTCCGGAAGGCCTCCTCCGCCTCGGGTGTCCTGCACACCTTCTCTGGCTGCCCCTTCCTGGTCAGGTCTGTCAGGGGGCGGCTAAGGAGGAGAAGTTAGGGACGAAACAGCGATAGTACCCCGCCAACCCCAAGAAGGCTCGTACCTGGGACTTTGTGCTGGGTTTCGGGGCGGACCGGACTGCTTCCACCTTTCTTTGCTGGGGCTTGACAAGGCCCCGTCTGACCTGGAAGCCCAGGTACTTTGCTTCAAATAGGCCCAGGTGACATTTTCGGGGGGTGACTTTGTGCTGGGTTTCGGGGCGGACCGGACTGCTTCCACTCTTCTCTCCTGGGGCTTGACGAGGCCCCATCCGACCTGGAAGCCCTGGTACTTTGCTGCAAACAGGCCCAGGTGATATTTGCGGGGGTTGGCGGTGAGCCCAGCCCTGCGTAGCTCCATCAGCACCCTCCACAGACGGTCTAGGTGGTCTTCCCAACGCTCGGAGTGGATTACCACGTCATCCAGATAGGACTGGTGGGGCCGCAGCAAGATGTCCATCATGCGCTGGAACATAGCGGGAGCCCCGTGCAGCCCGAAAGGAAGGGTCCGATATTGCCAGTGTCCACTGGGGGTGCTGAAGGCTGTTTTGGGTTTGGCAGTTTCGGAGAGGGGCACCTGCCAGTACCCTTTTGTGAGGTCAAGGGTGGAGATGTACCGGGCCCTTCCCAGGCGATCCAGGAGCTCATCCACCCACGGCATTGGGTAGCCGTCGAACTCCGAGACTTTGTTAAGGCGGCGGAAATCATTGCAGAAGCGGAGGGTGCCATCTGGTTTTGGTACCATGATGATAGGGCTGGACCAAGGGCTGTTAGATGGTTCAATCACCCCTAACTTCAGCATCTGTTGGATTTCCTCCTCAATAGCCTGCCGACGAGCCTCTGGGACTCGGTAGGGCCGTTGCCTGACGATGGTTCCTGGTGGTGTGTGGATCTCGTGATGGAGGACCTGGGTCCGCCCGGGGATCGGGGAGAACACATCGGGGAACTGGCCAACCAGGTGCTGCAGCTCGGCCTTCTGAGCTGCCGACAGCTGTGGGTTGACGTCCACGACCACCGTCTCCACGGTGGCGAGGGCGGCGAGCTGGTCTCTTGTCCCCACCCATTTCTTCAGCAGGTTAATGTGATATTGCTGGTCTGCCTTCCGCCGTCCCGGCTGGCGGATACGGTAACGGGACCGATTTTCTCTGTGACGGTATACGGTCCTTGCCAGCTGGCCAGGAACTTGCAGGCCGAATTGGGGACAAGGACCATCACTCGGTCCCCCCGGCTGGTATTCTCGAGGCTGGGCGGCTCGGTTGTAATGTCGCTGCTGCGCCTGCTGAGCCTTGGTGAGGTGCTCCCGGACTAACGGCATGACCCGGTCGATTCGTTCCCTCATTTCTTGCACATGTTCGATCACGGAGCGGTGGGGCGCGGGCTGTTGCTCCCACGCTTCTCGGAAGAACTGGTCGACAACGACGCGCTCCGTTACCTGGGCCACTGTGGGATCTTCATCCAATAACCAATGTTGAGCGAGGCGGAACAACTCGGCAGCTTGGGCTCGGGCGGGGAGGCGGGTTTTGTACTTCCAGTCGTGGAAGTACTGGGCCACACAGACCGAAGACAGCCCCAGGCGGGCCAGGATCTCCTTTTTTAGTTCACTGTAGTTGTCTGTCATCGCGGATGGTAGGGCGAAGTAGGCTCGTTGTGCCTCACCCGTGAGAAGGGGCGGCAGCAGCCGTGCCCAGTCTTCCCTCCCCTAGCCCTCCTGGGTCGCCGTGTTTTCAAACATCTGTAGAAAAGCTTCCACATCATCGTGAGCCGTCATTTTGAGCAAGAGCTGTGTCACTTGTACCCGGGGGTCGGGTAACGGAACGCGTCGTGCTGTGGCCGTGTGCAGTGCGTCGAGCTCCTGCTCGGTCTGTCCTTGTCGGGCAGCAAGATGTTCCGTAATTTGTTGCTGGCGGATGCTGACCTCCGTAAGCCACTGGAGGATTTCGTCACATCATTTACTCACCCTCGAGTCAGTTCAAACCCATAAGACTTTATTCATCTTTGGACAACAAATAAAGATCTCTCATTATTTCTGTCCATGTAGAGGTTTTCAGGTACTAGTGTGAATAAATATATATTTAAATGCAAAGAGACAAGATAGTCTCTGCATGATGTTTTATTCGTATCCAAAACGATGTGAACATTAAAGCGCTAAACT
>NW_015547701.1:0-1045 GCF_001515605.1 Sinocyclocheilus anshuiensis
CTGCAAACTAAGTTGTTTTTTTTTGGTTCCTTGATGTTTTGAAGTTAACACTTTAGGTGGAGGGGTGTGTAAGAGTTTTCATTTGTACTCAACTGTGTTTATATATATATATATATTTTTTTTTTTAGTTTTCAATGTATTTGCTAACATGATTTCTGTCATACAGTATTTGTCTGCATTACACATATTTTTCCTGCTGTATGTTTCTAACAATCCATTTGGAGACTATCACGATAGGCCTATAAATTGTCAAACTTCAGTGCAATGGTAATGGACTGACTGTATTTGGAGCAATTGAAAAGATATTTTCCACTCACTTTTAATGTCACATACCGTTTCATTGCATCTGATTAAAGCTTTGTCTTTTGTACCCTCAAATGTACCATTTTACCTCCAATTTTTCCAAAGCACAGCAGTATTTCATTATAGACAATATTGATCTAGTGGTCTAATGGTTAAAGATATGCGCTGCTGATAAGACTGCAGATACAAACTCATATAACAGTCATTCTTGAGAAGTGGGACAAAACAGGGTGCAAAATTGAAAAGATTAAACCTTGTACTCAGACAAATGAAACTACATTTATGTATCTTATATGTACTAATCTACTGAGCTATGCTTTGATACAACCTCCCAACTTTTCTCTTTTTTTTAACAAAATGTGCTTTTTTTTTTTTTTTACCTTGGACTGTGTAATATAATTTCAACTTTATATTTAACAGCATTCAAGATGTTTTTAACATTTCAAAACACATTCTCGTGTTAGCAGACAGATTACACTTTCACATGTGACCAATAATTCCACAACAAATATAAAATATCATAATGAAATATTATCAAAATATTCAACTGACGGAGGTGACAGAACTGACGGAGTTGACACATCTGACGGAGGTGACAAAAACCTGAATTTGTAGTCATTTTAACTATCAAATACATTGAATCAGTCAATTACTGTATTAAAACAAACACAACAAACAGTGAGTATGTTATTGTTTATAAAGCTTTTATTCAAGAGTCACATTTAAGTATTTTGATATATCA
>NW_015547701.1:1478-1714 GCF_001515605.1 Sinocyclocheilus anshuiensis
GGGTCCTTTAGAGTGACAGCTGCCCCTGATATTCCCTGATTTTATTACATTTTATTGAATGTCTGACGGTGTTGACAAAAAGTGGGGACGCAACTTTAAAATCTTATTAAACATGCATGTGTCATTAAAAAACAACCTTGCTTTGATAGGAGATATTATTAAGTGTTGCTTTCGATAAACAAGCTCTTTTCCATCATTAAAAAAAAAAAACATTTTTATCCATTTTATTGCATATG
>NW_015547702.1:0-493 GCF_001515605.1 Sinocyclocheilus anshuiensis
TTAAAGATGCCGTTTCACCCGTGCGTTTCTGGATGCGGTCGTTACTTGGTGCCGGGTGATGGTCATGATCGCTGCCTCACGTGTCTGGGCATTAAACACGCTGAGATGGTGTTCGCGGATGAGTCATGTTCCCATTGCGTGAAGATGACCATCTCGGAGCTGCAGGCCAGGCTCCGTTTCCTCCAGGGGGGTGGCGCTCCGTTGCCTCTCCCACTCTGGGCCCTCTTCAAAGAGCGTACCAGCGATATCCTTCGTTGCTCCTCCCGACAACCGGATGTCGATCACTGCATCAGAGGGAGAGCTCTCTGCAGAGGAAGATGCGCTGCCGCCCTCCGGGACAGTGGCAAGGCCTGAATCGGATCCAGAGATGTCGGCTATGCTTTCCAGGGCCGCCGAGAGGGTAGGGCTCGAGTGGAAACCTCCACCGCGTCCCGGGCCCTCGAGGTTGGACGATTGGTTTCTCGGGGTGGCTCGCGCTGGTTCTCAGCGCCCC
>NW_015547702.1:511-1138 GCF_001515605.1 Sinocyclocheilus anshuiensis
CGCCGCCTCGGTGCCTTTCTTCCCGGAGGTGCATGAGGAGCTCAACAGGTCGTGGACGGCACCTTTTTACTGCCGGAAACCGACCTGCTGGTTCCTCCTCCCTGACCACCCTCGACGGTGGTGCAGCTAGGGGGTATACAAGGGTTCCCCCAGTGGAGCGGTCGGTTGTGATGCAATTGTGTCCTAATACCGCCTCCACCCGGCAGGGAGAACCGTTTCTCCCCTCCAGGGTCTGTAGGTACTTGTCTGGCCTGTCCGGCGATGCTTTTACGGCCTGTGGAGAAGCTGCCTCCGCCTTACACGCTACGGCGTTACTGCAGGTTCATCAGGCCAAGGCACTGAGGGACCTGCACGAGGGTGGTCATGATTCGGAAGATCTGAAAGAGCTCCGAACCGCTACTGACCTCGCGCTCCGAGCGATGAAGGTCACCGCGAGTTCCATGGGTCGTGCGATGTCCACACTTGTGGTTAAATCAAATTCAAGAGGAGTGTTTGAGGAGTCTTTGAAAATGTCATCTCAAAAGAAGAGGTTTTCTGAGCAGAGATTAGCCTGAGCTAATGACTTTCATAGTTCCTATCCACACCCACCTTTTGGGTGGAATAGCCAATACCAGGCGTGAATTTTTG
>NW_015547702.1:1304-1491 GCF_001515605.1 Sinocyclocheilus anshuiensis
ACGGCGGACGAGCTGTCACGAGCTACGCTCCCGGAGAATGGAGACTCCATCTCCAGACAGTCCAGCTGTTTTGGAGATGTTTCTGAGCTGCTCAGGTAGACCTGTTTGCCTCTCCAGAAACCTCTCACTGCCAGCTGTTCTACTCCCTGACCGAGGGAACACTCGGCACGGACGCACTGCCATACAC
>NW_015547702.1:2955-3863 GCF_001515605.1 Sinocyclocheilus anshuiensis
AGGCTGTCTCCCTCCACCCTTAAAGTCTATGTCGCTGCGATTGCTGCTAACCATGACCCCGTGGAAGGGAAGTCGATGGGGAAGCATGATCTGGTCATCAGGTTCATTAGGGGAGCAAGACGGTTAAATCCTCCCCGGCCCTCCTCTATACCCTCTTGGGACCTGTCTGTAGTGCTCAAATCACTACAGCAGGGCCCATTTGAGCCTTTGCAGTCAGTCGAGCTAAAGTTTCTTTCAATGAAAACTCTGCTCATGCTTGCACTGGCCTCCATTAAGAGTGTAGGGGACCTGCACGCATTTTCAGTCGACGATTCGTGCCTAGAGTTTGGGCCGGCTGACTCCCAGGTAATCCAGAGGATGGCCCACTGGATTGTGGATGCCATCACCCTGGCTTATCAGGCACAGGGTGTGCCCTGCCCGCTCAGGTTACGAGCTCACTCTACTAGGAGTGCTGCATCCTCCTGGGCGCTGGCTCGTGGCGCCTGGCTGAGAGATATTTGTTGAGCTGCGGGCTGGGTGACCCCAACACGTTCGCTAAATTCTATAGCCTTCGTGTGGAGCCGGTATCCTCCTGTGTTCTCACCTCAAACGGGTAGTGGTGCTGAGAGGCCCCGGTTTAGTGTCGGCTTGCTAAAACTTCTCCAGAGTGTCCGTACTGTAGGCCCTGTTGAGCACCTCCGTCCCCTCAGCAGCCAGATGTGGCGGAACATCCGGCGGCAGGCTCTCACTCGTTGAATCCGTGAGAACCGGTAGAGCGCTGGGTTCCATATGTAGAGGCCTAAGTGGTTCCCATATGTGTAAAGTCCACGGTATAGCCTCAGAGTCCGTGTTTCCCCGGCAGACTTCTGCCATTTCCATGAGGGTTACAATCACCTTTAATCTTCCATATGCACCTAAACGGATGTCAC
>NW_015547702.1:4209-4374 GCF_001515605.1 Sinocyclocheilus anshuiensis
ACGGCACATCCCGTCGCCACGGCTGCTGTACCACCGCTGAGCGGCTGGGTCACCGGCTTGATTCCTCAGCGAAAACCTGGTATGCGTTGGACCGGCTGCCTTTTTATGCTCCCGCTGTGATCAGCGGCAGCTGGATGCAATCATCGCATGCCAATGTGCATTGGT
>NW_015547702.1:4607-5211 GCF_001515605.1 Sinocyclocheilus anshuiensis
ATGCTCACTCTGTTATCAGCGGCAGCTGGATGCAATCATCGCATGCCAATGTTTAGTTTACACTCGGAAGTGGATTGGTCTCTCTAAGCGATATCCCAATTCGTCGGTCACCGACGTGATGTCTCCGTTCCCTCCTTCAGGGAATGAGTGTTACATACGTAACCGAGACGTTCCCTTTCAGTCAGTCACTCTATGTAACCCTCGTTCTCTGAAGGAGGGAACGGAGATGTCACGTCCCGTCGCCACGGCTGCTGTTCGCATGCCAATGTGCATTGGCTCGTTTAGTTTACATTCGAAGTGGATTGGTCTCTCTAAGCGAGATCCCAATTCGTCGGTCACCGAAGTGACGTCTCCGTTCCCTCCCTCAGGGAACGAGGGTTACATACGTAACCGAGACGTTTAGTAATCTAAGTCTGAAACATAAAGAAAATAATAATAATAATTAAATAAAAAATTACTAATCGTGATTATATTTTTTGAGCACAATAATCGTGATTAACCATTGTTCCCTTTCAGTCAGTCACGTTCGACGTTACGTCAGTCTCGCCCGAGAGCCCAATCACCTTCGAGTGTTAACTAAACAAGCCAATGACAGTTGGCGTGC
>NW_015547702.1:5382-11213 GCF_001515605.1 Sinocyclocheilus anshuiensis
CGTGACTGACTGAAAGGGAACGTCTCTGTTACTTGTGTAACCCTCGTTCCCTGAAGGAGGGAACGGAGACGTTACGTCCCGTCACCACAGTTGCTGTACCACCGCTGTACGGCCAGGGCACGTAGTCTCGGCTCCTCAGCGAAAAACTGGTGTGCATTTGCACGCGCTCTCCTTTTATACCCGCGCTGTGGGGCGGGGTGCGCGTGGCGAAACACGCACGCCAACTGTCATTGGCTTGTTTAGTTAACACTCTAAGGTGATTGGGCTCTCGGGCGAGATCCCAATTCGTCAGTCATGACTGACGTAACGTCTCCGTTCCCTCCTTCAGGGAACGAGGGTTACACAAGTAACCGAGACGTTTTTCAGCTCTGTGGTGCAGTTGAGTACAGTTTTGTCCTCTCTAACAGTGTTTGCACAAACACACTTTGTTTAATTTAAATTTTGTATCCAAAGTGTCACAACTAATAAATAAAATAGTAGTGCTAATTTTGCACTACTCGCACTTCTTCTCACAAAAGTGAGCGCAGCTATACTTACATACCTCATTACTGCACAAAAGCATGCTATGTGCAACTTCAGCCGGTCATTAATGGAAGCTTGTAATTAACAGAACTTTGTAAACTAATCCAATTTGCTTTATGATCCACTAACTTATGCTTATGTTTAAACACCTCATTTGCTTCCTTGTTAGGAGCTAAATTAAACGTAAGACACAAATTGCTCTTTATTTCCACAGCAATGGTGACCAAATGAGACAAGGTACAAGAGGTTTGAGTATGCTAGACTGCGAGATCAGAAGGTTATTTGAGGGAAGAAACATCCTTTTCAATTATGCATTTGTTCTTAGGCAGCATGAAAGTTTCTGGCATAATCGACTATGCAAAACAAAAGTGAATTATTACACATTGTTTAACAGGCGAGCATTAGCAGAAGAAAACAGCTTTTGATCATTTCATCCCTCCTGCTATGCAAAAAAACATGAAGACACAGCAAAAACATTATTATCCAATGTGTGCTTTGTTTGTGAGTTATGTTGTGTCTGATTTGAGACAGTTGTTATGTATTTGTGTGGTGGTTTACCTTTTGAAGGCCATCCTCCTTAAGACTCACAATGTCAAGATCAAAGTCGTTGCGCAGACCTGTAGTTCTGTTGAAGCACAGCCGTCCCGTCAGGCCATCCCAATGAGACTTCAAAGAACAAAGAGAGAGGTTCAACAATTAAAAGACACCAGGGTTGTGCAATATTCAGAATTTAATTGAGAATGTTATTTCAATCCCAATTAAATTCCCCAATTTGAATTTAATTTAAATCAACAAAGGAGGCAGAACTGAAGTTCCAATTACAATTTACAAAAGAAAAAAAAAAAAGACAGATTTTCAGAAAAAAAAATAGAAGAGAGAAAAAATATCAAACCAGTTGAGGAAAATGTTTTCTATAGGGAAAAATAGTAAACATTACATGATTTTTTATGTAATTATGTTTTATTGGACTAATGAATTTCATCAAATTCTTTAATTTTGTCCAAGCATGGTACACTTGTGCTTGCACACACACCCCAATATACGTCCTCATAAGAACACACACACACACACACACACACACACACACACACACACACACACACACAGCTTCTATTTCCTTTGTAATTACATTTGACATCCCAGCGCCTCAGACATATCTTCCCCCAAGACCTCTGTCCTAATTAACGACCATCTCACTTGCAACAATCTCTAGAGACACAGAAAAAATTACATTGCAACTCCACCTCCCCATTCCTCCCTCATCCCCTAAGCATAGAGCTCCTCCCCCAAACAACACACACTGATCTCCAGCCCTCTCCATAACCTCTTCCAAATGAAACACCTCCGTTCTTGTTCAGGAGCGAAGACATTTCACAGGAACGCGTGTTCTCCGCTATGCCAAAGAGAGACAATGCTCTCCACACCAACTCTACGGCCCTCATTTTGCTCTTCTCTCGTATGTGCCGCTCCACAGAGCTGTGTTCAACAACTCTAATCTGCCTATTATGAGTCCCAATCAAAGTCTCTCTTGTGAGCTGAAATAAGAGCTAATTATGACGAGCACATTTGCGTGCGAAGCACACGGTGATGAGAAAGTGGGACACTGTGAGTTTAGTAGTGCAGGGCCAGAACAGTACGAATGCAAACTTTCTGCAAACAACTTATCTACTGCACTTAAATGAGGCAATTAAAATGGATGGTGAATGGTGATCGTTTATCAGGTAAGATTCACCATTAAAACCAAAGATCGCCGCTGAATAATGATGCGGTATTTATCAGTAGTAAAAGTATTTACTAATGACTAATTGGTAAATGTATTTGGACATTTAGGTCAAAATTAAAAGTATAGGAATGTCACTGATAACAAAACATCAGAACGAGTGTTATTTATTTCACAGAAAGATACCACAGGTACCACACATATATAGTGTACTGTTTAAAGACAATAAAAAAAAGTATCTGGAAACATAAAAATTTAGCAATGGCATTGCCTTACATACATTTACAATATTTACAGACTCAGGGACGCCTGGCCAGGGACCCTAAATATAAAAAAGTAGTGTTTTTTTTAATTATTATTATTACCATCATTGACCAGTCTTTTTTTCTGTTTAGCTGATATTTGACAGCATGTGGCACTTTTATTTTGACAGCACTGAGAAAATTGCACACTGACAGGAGAGTTGTGCTATCACTAAAAATTTTGTGATTGACAAACTTTAAACTTTGATTTCGAACTATGCTGGGCTACAGTTTGCTGCTACGGCGCATTCATGTCATATTCACTGTGTGCTATGTGTGAAATTTGCGCTACCTGAAAAAAAATTAAAATAAATATGTATTACTATAGCCTACTATAAAAAGTACAGAATCAAATTGCCATCTTTAATTCCATTTTTAATTGTATAATTTAGTAAATATGATATACAATAAATATAAATTTAATTTCAGCAACTGTTATGCATGCTTTGTATGTCTTTAAATTGTGTGATATCATACCGAACTTTAAAAGTGTGCTTGTGCTAACTTTCTTTAAAATGAACATTTAAATATTGAAAATCCTTAAATATTCATTCAAATAGTCAGTTGAAAATTTTGCAATCATCGCTAAAGTGTGCAGATACTTTTTGGGGGTCACCGTATACAATGAATGCGGTTTAAATCAAAAATAAAAAGAGAACCACTTGGAATGAGCTTAAACAGGCATCAATGACAAGTGAGCAGCAGAGAAGCTGATACTCTGTAATTTAAACAATATCTTATATATATTATCTTGTCTCTGGAGAGCAGAAGTGTTTGTGACAGCAGTGCCATGAGCGTTTGTCATTACCTCTTTAATGAAACTCATGAAGCGTCCTCCGAACCTCCAGGGTTTGTGGCGATGACACTGCAATGAGTTGACAGTCATCTGCGGCGCATGCTGGTAAGAAACCGACACGATGTGGACTGCGTCATACGTCAGAGCAGCATCTGTCTGGAATAAATAGGGGGGCGATATGTCAGTTGAAAGGATCTGACAAGCGGGAGGAGTGCAAGACCTGACCAGTTGACAACCTTCTCAAATGGCAAACTGGGCTACTGCTCAGGACCATTAGCACACTTGAATTAAAATGTAAGTAGAAAATAAATCCTAAACCTTTGATTCAAGTCTGATGCTATGAGACAGTGTGTATGAATACATGTTTTGTTGTTTTTGGAGGAGGAGGAGGAGGAGGAGGAAGGGGGTTGTGGTTCAAGAAATAGGCACCATTTTCATGTTGTTGTGTGCCGAAGTTTCCAGGGTTCATACTTGTTTTGATAGTGCATAAGGGTTAATAAGGGGTGCTAATATAATGAGCTACTAACAAGCAAGTGCTTTATTTACAAATTAGATGAACTGCACTTGATATGAACAAGGCTTTTTTTAGTAATCCATCATTGCTCATTGTTCTTTAACTCAACAATGATAGAAGTATAAATGTCTAAAAGTTAAAGAATACGTGTTTGCCAACTAATTGTTTCTATATCTGTACTGTAAAATCAGAATCCAATGTATTGCTTGATTCCAGATTGCACGTCTTCAAACTGCGACTAATGGTCGCATTTTATGACCTTTCGTCATGCTGGTGTGACTAAGTTTTCTTTGCATTTCGTTAACTACAAAGTTGCCTAACTGTCTTTTATTTTGCGCTGCTATTTTTGATGAGAAACATCAAATGGCAAATGCTCCAAAAGTGGAACAAAACAGCGGTACTCATTTGAACTCAGAGCAGGTATGTTTATTTGCGGACTGATCTTGATCATGTGATCCAGTGAGAAGCACTTGAAATCAGCACTGAATTATCTGTTACAATCCCCAGATGCGTTGGTGATTTAAAGCCAAATAAAACAGATTGAACTTGAACAGAAGATTGAGACTGAACAGAAGGAAGTTTGTGGCATGAATGATCCAGTTAGAAGTTGTTTCAACAAATTACCAACATTTATTATGGACATTTATCATGTAGTAACACTATCATTACTGTAACATTTATTAACACTGACCATGGCATTTTGGCAGAAATATGGTATATCCATATTGAATGTTATTAGATTAGCATAGTCATGTATATACTGTATTATTGTATTACAGGAGTAATGGGACTTTTGTTATGAAGCTGTGGCAGTTTTTCTTTTAATTAATATATTCTAAATGTGATTAATGTTGTATATAACAAATACCACACTTTTCTAAAAAC
Organism: Sinocyclocheilus anshuiensis; assembly: GCF_001515605.1. NCBI lineage: Eukaryota > Metazoa > Chordata > Actinopteri > Cypriniformes > Cyprinidae > Sinocyclocheilus > Sinocyclocheilus anshuiensis. Next base: position 10,122 of record NW_015547702.1, read on the forward strand.
AGTTTTAGAACTTTTTTACCGAGGTAGTGAGAAGCCGTATGTGGTTTGCCATGATCTACAAATGTATGATATTGTGAAAGAACGATTGTGAATTTTAATTTCAATTGTCCCTATAAAAATTGCACTTAGACAGTAGGTTTTTACAACTTAAACCCAACTCAAACTCTGAGCTTTACTGTCCAAAAACTATTTCCACGAGACAAATATTATTAGTTCCTGATCCCTCCGCCAGTGGTACCAAATCAGGAGTCGTGCCACCATTTTGTAGAATTTGGTGGGACCTGTATCTTTCTTATGTTAGAGTTCTGATTTTGATGGACAAAGATAAAGGAATCTATCTGCAGGGTCCATCAAGCAAGTACAGCACAAGAGAGCAAAAGGAGATTTTAGTCCTCCAACCATTTCAGCATCTGTAACCACTGTGACTGGAGTTAATCTCTTTCCACAATATCTGCATAACCAAGTCATACTTCTAAACCAAATCCTACCACAAGTTCCCATTGAGACACACTCAATCTACAGCAAACAGGCTACACCTAAATGTTAAGGACTGTCAGACACTGCTTCCTTAAGCTTGTTCTCTCTCCATTTTCATAACACTATTTTCCGGTCTACTGTAAGCTCAAATACTGCCAAAACATTTCTCAAAACCTCTCTAAACCAAATGAAAATGCTGAACACCCTCTGCATGTATGATCCAGAAAAATAAATGGCAAATTTATGAAATGCCTTAAGGATGCCCGACATCAGAATATGTTCTAAGAAGAACTATGGAAATGTACATATAAGATGCCTAAAACACACCTCCAAAAGTAGTAAAATGAACTCAAAATGAACAGAAATTAATTACTCCAACTAAGATACTAAGTGAGCCATTGATAATTCAGTGGCATTACTGCAGATACTGTATTATAAAACTATGTGCATTTCATAAGAGTCTTAAAGGGCTGCTGTCCTGCAGAGTTTAGCTTCATCCCTAATCAAACATGCCTGATAAATCAGACCAACATTTTCAGGATTACTCAAATATTACAGAGAGTTTTGTTTGATTAGAGATTGAACTCTGCAGGATGAGGTGACCCTCTTAGACCA
>NW_015547702.1:11759-20963 GCF_001515605.1 Sinocyclocheilus anshuiensis
AAATAAAAAAAAAAAAAGACAGATTTTCAGAAAAAAAAATAGAAGAGAGAAAAAATATCAAACCAGTTGAGGAAAATGTTTTCTATAGGGAAAAATAGTAAACATTACATGATTTTTTATGTAATTATGTTTTATTGGACTAATGAATTTCATCAAATTCTTTAATTTTGTCCAAGCATGGTACACTTGTGCTTGCACACACACCCCAATATACGTCCTCATAAGAACACACACACACACACACACACACACACACACACACACACACACACACACAGCTTCTATTTCCTTTGTAATTACATTTGACATCCCAGCGCCTCAGACATATCTTCCCCCAAGACCTCTGTCCTAATTAACGACCATCTCACTTGCAACAATCTCTAGAGACACAGAAAAAATTACATTGCAACTCCACCTCCCCATTCCTCCCTCATCCCCTAAGCATAGAGCTCCTCCCCCAAACAACACACACTGATCTCCAGCCCTCTCCATAACCTCTTCCAAATGAAACACCTCCGTTCTTGTTCAGGAGCGAAGACATTTCACAGGAACGCGTGTTCTCCGCTATGCCAAAGAGAGACAATGCTCTCCACACCAACTCTACGGCCCTCATTTTGCTCTTCTCTCGTATGTGCCGCTCCACAGAGCTGTGTTCAACAACTCTAATCTGCCTATTATGAGTCCCAATCAAAGTCTCTCTTGTGAGCTGAAATAAGAGCTGATTATGACGAGCACATTTGCGTGCGAAGCACACGGTGATGAGAAAGTGGGACACTGTGAGTTTAGTAGTGCAGGGCCGGAATAGTACGAACGAAAACTGGCTGCAATCAACTTATCTACTGCACTCGAATGAGGCAATTAAAATTGATGGTGAATGGTGATTGTTTATCAGGTAACATCCACCGTTAAAACTAAAGATTGCCTCTGAATAATGATGCAGTATTTATCAGTAGTAAAAGTATTTACGAATGACTACTTGGTAAAGGTATTTGGACATTTAGGTCACAATTAAATATATAGGAATGTCACTGATAAGAAAACATCAGAGCGAGTGTTCTTTATTTCACAGATAGATACCACAGGCACACCTTTCAAGGTAAATAATTCACAAAAATTAGTCTACATTAAATAATATCTATATATCAATAGATAGATAGATGGATGGATAAATGAGTGTACTCGTTGTGTAACAGTCGGTTCATGCAAATTCTAACCTTTGTTTGTTTTTTTATGTTGAGTATTTTTTAAAATTGAGTAAATATGATATAAAATAAATATAAAATTAATTTCAGAAATGTTTATGCATGTTTGTACTATATTTTAAGTAAATGGTGTGATATCATATTGCCATGCAATAAAAAAAAAATTAAAAAAATATCGTTCCATACAATGTCTTCTCCACTGACTCACTGCAGTATCTCCATGGACCCTTGGCTGACATTACGAATCAAAATCGGACCTCCCCCACCCCCCCAAAAAAAGGCATTTATAAATGCTGCTAGTCTAGATATTTTCTCAGCTTGTTAATGTTACTTTTAAGCTACTGGTGTCAAGGTGATTTTAGTGACTGTATTAAGTTCTCTTCAAGTTCACACCACAAATATAAATTATCACATTAACCTGCTGGGGTCGGGGTATGGGAATTTAAAAAACTGACCAAATGCATTTTGTCTTCATTTTGAGTTGTGTATATATTGATTCTACTTTCAGACCTACCAAAGTGTAATGAAATATTTAACTTGAAAAGTGTACTTAAGCTATCTTTCATTAAAATTAAAATTTAAAATATTGAAAATTATTGAAAATTAAAATATGTATTCAAATATTCAAATTAAAATGTTGTAATCATCTCTAACGTGTGCAAATACTTGTTTGGGGGTTACCGTATACAATCAATGCAGATTACATCAAAAATAAAAAGACAACCTCTTAAAATTAGTTTAAACAGGCATCAGTGACAAGTGTTCAGCAGATAAGCTGATACTGTGTTATTTAAACAATATCTTATATATCTTATCTTTTCTCTGGAGAGCTGAAGTGTTTGTGACAGCACTGCCATCAGCGATTGTCATTACCTCTTTAATGAAACTCATGAAGCGTCCTCCGAACCTCCAGGGTTTGTGGCGATGACACTGCAATGAGTTGACAGTCATCTGCGGCGCATGCTGGTAAGAAACCGACACGATGTGGACTGCGTCATACGTCAGAGCAGCATCTGTCTGGAATAAATAGGGGGGCGATATGTCAGTTGAAAGGATCTGACAAGCGGGAGGAGTGCAAGACCTGACCAGTTGACAACCTTCTCAAATGGCAAACTGGGCTACTGCTCAGGACCATTAGCACACTTGAATTAAAATGTAAGTAGAAAATAAATCCTAAACCTTTGATTCAAGTCTGATGCTATGAGACAGTGTGTATGAATACATGTTTTGTTGTTTTTGGAGGAGGAGGAGGAGGAGGAGGAAGGGGGTTGTGGTTCAAGAAATAGGCACCATTTTCATGTTGTTGTGTGCCGAAGTTTCCAGGGTTCATACTTGTTTTGATAGTGCATAAGGGTTAATAAGGGGTGCTAATATAATGAGCTACTAACAAGCAAGTGCTTTATTTACAAATTAGATGAACTGCACTTGATATGAACAAGGCTTTTTTTAGTAATCCATCATTGCTCATTGTTCTTTAACTCAACAATGATAGAAGTATAAATGTCTAAAAGTTAAAGAATACATGTTTGCCAACTAATTGTTTCTATATCTGTACTGTAAAATCAGAATCCAATGTATTGCTTGATTCCAGATTGCACGTCTTCAAACTGCGACTAATGGTCGCATTTTATGACCTTTCGTCATGCTGGTGTGACTAAGTTTTCTTTGCATTTCGTTAACTACAAAGTTGCCTAACTGTCTTTTATTTTGCGCTGCTATTTTTGATGAGAAACATCAAATGGCAAATGCTCCAAAAGTGGAACAAAACAGCGGTACTCATTTGAACTCAGAGCAGGTATGTTTATTTGCGGACTGATCTTGATCATGTGATCCAGTGAGAAGCACTTGAAATCAGCACTGAATTATCTGTTACAATCCCCAGATGCGTTGGTGATTTAAAGCCAAATAAAACAGATTGAACTTGAACAGAAGATTGAGACTGAACAGAAGGAAGTTTGTGGCATGAATGATCCAGTTAGAAGTTGTTTCAACAAATTACCAACATTTATTATGGACATTTATCATGTAGTAACACTATCATTACTGTAACATTTATTAACACTGACCATGGCATTTTGGCAGAAATATGGTATATCCATATTGAATGTTATTAGATTAGCATAGTCATGTATATACTGTATTATTGTATTACAGGAGTAATGGGACTTTTGTTATGAAGCTGTGGCAGTTTTTCTTTTAATTAATATATTCTAAATGTGATTAATGTTGTATATAACAAATACCACACTTTTCTAAAAACAGTTTTAGAACTTTTTTACCGAGGTAGTGAGAAGCCGTATGTGGTTTGCCATGATCTACAAATGTATGATATTGTGAAAGAACGATTGTGAATTTTAATTTCAATTGTCCCTATAAAAATTGCACTTAGACAGTAGGTTTTTACAACTTAAACCCAACTCAAACTCTGAGCTTTACTGTCCAAAAACTATTTCCACGAGACAAATATTATTAGTTCCTGATCCCTCCGCCAGTGGTACCAAATCAGGAGTCGTGCCACCATTTTGTAGAATTTGGTGGGACCTGTATCTTTCTTATGTTAGAGTTCTGATTTTGATGGACAAAGATAAAGGAATCTATCTGCAGGGTCCATCAAGCAAGTACAGCACAAGAGAGCAAAAGGAGATTTTAGTCCTCCAACCATTTCAGCATCTGTAACCACTGTGACTGGAGTTAATCTCTTTCCACAATATCTGCATAACCAAGTCATACTTCTAAACCAAATCCTACCACAAGTTCCCATTGAGACACACTCAATCTACAGCAAACAGGCTACACCTAAATGTTAAGGACTGTCAGACACTGCTTCCTTAAGCTTGTTCTCTCTCCATTTTCATAACACTATTTTCCGGTCTACTGTAAGCTCAAATACTGCCAAAACATTTCTCAAAACCTCTCTAAACCAAATGAAAATGCTGAACACCCTCTGCATGTATGATCCAGAAAAATAAATGGCAAATTTATGAAATGCCTTAAGGATGCCCGACATCAGAATATGTTCTAAGAAGAACTATGGAAATGTACATATAAGATGCCTAAAACACACCTCCAAAAGTAGTAAAATGAACTCAAAATGAACAGAAATTAATTACTCCAACTAAGATACTAAGTGAGCCATTGATAATTCAGTGGCATTACTGCAGATACTGTATTATAAAACTATGTGCATTTCATAAGAGTCTTAAAGGGCTGCTGTCCTGCAGAGTTTAGCTTCATCCCTAATCAAACATGCCTGATAAATCAGACCAACATTTTCAGGATTACTCAAATATTACAGAGAGTTTTGTTTGATTAGAGATTGAACTCTGCAGGATGAGGTGACCCTCTTAGACCATAGTTATCTATCTCTGCTTTTAAGTGTTGGCAAAAGAACAAAGAACATCTTCCAAAAAAGTTCACAATGTATTCCCCTACATGGCAGGCTAAAAAGTGTTATTTTGCACATTGAATTATGGCAGATATAGCTTCACAAACTCCAGGGGCAATGCTGGCAGCAGCATAAAACCTTGTACCTCACACATATGACCAAGGTTTTTGATCCACCAAGCTCAGCTCATCAAAGAACTTTAACATCTACTGTGGCTTGAATGTATCTGGTCTCCAGCCCTCTCCAGTCGGTTTCTTTCTATGCACTTAAAACATTCCCTCTAACATATATGTCCTCTTGGAAGGTCACTGTCCTGCAGAGTTTAGCTCCAACCCCAATTTAAAACACACCCGAACCAGGTAATTCCTGAACAAGGTCTTCAGAATGACTAAAAAACTTGCAGTCAGGTGTGTTGGGCAAATCTGCATGATGCTGGCCATTCAGGAGCAGGATTGGACACCCCTGACATATAACATTTAAGAACTGACATGCACAAAGAGTCAATAATGCTTGTCCACTGACCCTCATGACCCAAGCAAGAACCAAAATACTCAATATAGAAAACAAAATGTTACTTTCCAGCTCTGCTACTGTCACCAGCCATAAAGCAACAGCTACTGGACTGATTTTTTCTGCAAACACTTTGGACAATGAATAAAAAGCAAGAAATAACTGGTACACCACCCACTTGCCGTGTCTCTAACACATCCTGTAACAATCTTCTGGAGAGATGAGGGCTTGAAGTGTGCATTGTTCAGGCAATGTGAGCTACTCTAGATCGAGCATGTCCACAGGAAGGAGGACGAGTGTTCACTGAGATGTCCTTTATATCGACCTTGCCATAGGCTTCTTGTAACCAGGCAAAAAGTTGTTGTGATTTGAGAGGTGTGGATATTATGAGAGTGTTGGGAACACTAGACTAGATGGAAAAGTACTTTCAGTCAATAGCTGGACTGACTAAACTGAGTGGTTGCAATGGTCTGTATTAAACATTCAACACACAGATGGATGTGGCAGCAACTATATGCCTCACATCAGTCTTGTTAGCTGTTGCAGATCCAATAATACCATATAAGATGTGTATTCCAGAGTTTCAACCTTGCACAAAAGATATAAAGCAGTACACATTGATATTCATGAACAGTCAATTTAGACTAAATGGTAGCACTGAATGCATTTTTTTTCTGTAATAACAGTACGCCTCTACATCAAAATAATCAGAAATTCTACAGAACAGTGTAGGAGTATTTGAACTACTGTGAAATAGATTAATAGATAATCACAGAAGCCATACAGTTGAAACCAGTCTTTATGATATTATGGTATTCAACAATGGCAGTGCATGAGGCATACCATTTGGGATTATTAAATCTGAACTGCTTCAGTCTAAAATATTATATTACCTAGCAAATAAAAGTAGATACTGTATTTAAGTCTCAACCATGGCAATTATTATTATTACAGACACCAAATCCATCTGAAACAGCTCACAGAATATATAAAGTAATAAATAGCTCCTTTAAAGGTTATTTTTTAAGAGTATGGATTAACTGAATAAGTACGGCTATGGATTACATTGGTTACAGTGAAAGTGGAACATATTCAAAGCTTTTTTGCCATTGTTTAATTTGGCATTTATTTTTTGGTTAGCTGGCGGTGATATTCAGGGAGAAAATGTAAGCATACCGTCATGATCCCTTCCAGGATACCGGAGTCAGGTTTTGGGGGAATCTGCCTCTCAAGGGACCACTTCTCCACAATGGAGGCAACCTGAGGATTGTCCACGTTTAGGATGCGGAAGCCAGTCATATTGACACCGCAGAAACGGTACGGCTCCAGGTTTATGGCCATGAGATCCTAGAGGAAGAGCAAGAGAGAGAAAAGATCTCATTTAACCGGCCTGAATCGAGCTTCATTGTTGCTGGGTGAGAGGCTTCTTTTCTCTTTGTCCCCTAATAAAAGCAGCAGATAGAGAGGGGGGTAAAAAAAAAAGATAAACAGAGCAAAAATAAAAGAGATTAAGGATAATACCGTGCTTTACAGGCCGCCTGGGTACAGCCAGATGAAGCATAGTAGGACGTACACCTCTGTGCCAGCATGTATAGACAGTGAGCCAGGAGTCAGTCGCACAATAGCTGATTGAAAGAGTTATTTCCTCTGTAATCCGGTCTTCATTGCTCCCATCCAGCGAATTGAACCGTAAACACTTCACACCGCTCTGAATGTCGACCTGACACTGAAATGTGTCACTATGTCTGGGCATTCAATGATTTTAACAGTGTGGATTCTTCAAAAAAGGATCAGAATTTCACATTCTCAATGCAGTGGGATGAAACACTCTCAAAATGAAATTGCTGGGGTGGAAAATAGCATTAAGATTAAGTCTAAATTAATCAAGATCTTTTCATCTTACGAGGTCAAAGCAAAAGGCACAGCCATCTAACACAGGGTTCTGTAAATCTGAGAATGAATGGCAAAATGAGCAAGACCGTGTTCATTGAAAGAACTTCCCGTAATATGCTGAGGCTAATTAACGCTCTAGAATAATACCAACACACACCCACACTACGCATGCTATTGTCTGGAGTGTTATTCTGAGAACAGTCGCTCTGTTTCTTGTACCATCCTACATATTGTCAAATATGTTGGGAAGGTGGGGGCGGCGAAGAAATGTGGTAGAACATAATAGACTATTTCATTAACAACATGTGGGTCTGGAACTGTTCGGAGAGAAGCATGAAAAACACATGCAGAAAAATGCTTGCCCCGAGAAACAGCACTTTTTGAACTATACCATAAATGATTTCTTGTTAAATGTAGATGTTACGATGGAAGCCTGTTTTATGGCTTCTTTACATCTTAATGTTTTACTGTATCTGTGTGGCATTAAGAGATAATTAAGAGATGATTGATGCTCAAATGCTTAGAATGTAGTGGAATTCCAGTTGGAATATTGTAAAAAATATCATTACGAAAATAGATACGTTTTTCATTTTTATTATGTCTTTAGATGAGGAGGTCTTAGCAAAATTATGTCATGTAAATCCAACATCGTTGTTCGCCCACAACAAAACTCCAGCTGCAGAATGGATATATAGAGTGGGAGAACAACGATCGTTTAATATACGATGGATGTTGTAAATGACACATCAAAGACAGATAAGGTGACACTGATTGTGGAATTTGAGAAACATCTCATAATACAAGGCAAATCCCTCAAGTTTCACAGGAAAAGCATCATGAAGGTTATGAAAATGTAAGGTTTTGATATATAACTTGAGACTTTTATGCTCTTCAGCTGTTCATTGTGTTCCGAGGGCATAAGAGCATGCAAACAGAGAAAACATTGTTATATACATCACTGTTGACTTTTCATGCTTTAGTAGGTACATCTCAGAATTAATAAAATTGTCAGAAATTATAAAATAGCAATAATGAAATTAGTTTTCATTTACATAGGAAAGTGCTGTTTACCCACAGAAGACACCTGGGTTCAAATCCAGACTAATATCACACCAACAGAGAGCGTGTCATTGACGTAGTAATATTGCATTATACAATTCAACATATACAAATGAAAGCAAGGAAGGAAAACGTCTCAGCTTACTTATGTAACCATGGTTCCCTGAGTAGGGAACGAGACACTGCACTCAACTCTCACGTGAGAGGAGAACTCCAAACTCAGAAAGAATAGCGTGCTCATAGGCAACCCTTTGTAAAGGGGAGCACTGCTAATATTACCACAAGAACAGCCCACGGAGCGAACCCGGGCGCTCGATAGGAAGCAGTATGCTCATAGTAACCGTCAATGGTGAGGGGAGCGATACTTCCAAGTGTGTTGAGTGGAGCCCAAGGTACCGGGGTCTAACCAACTCAGAGAAACAGCCCCCGGATCAAACGATGTTAAAGAAACAACATCATCCTCCAGCAGCTTACTCTCGTCCACAGCCGACGAGCGTGTGAGGGAAAACCCCTTTTTTAAACTCATCAGCCGGATCCGCCTGCGATCCCCACGAGCCCATCCTCCTCCGTGCCTCAGCAGCGGTGGGTCCTGAGCCGCGGGAAGCACAAGGACTGTCACAAAATCCTTCATGTGTTGATTGTGAAACTACTTTCTTATGTCAGAGATTCAGAAAGTAACTTACATGACACCATATTGCCAGTTTATGAAGTTCCAAACAGTTCCAAACAAAGACACAGCATTGCAGTGCAACACGGCATACGTGCTTCGCTTCCGAATGAATCTACATATTTGAATGAATCAGTTGCATGAATGATTCATGACTCACTCATAATGACACTTGCCGCCACCTACTGGAAAATACAGTTCATTTAGAGATCCTAAAGCAGAAGGTGCTTTGGACTCACCAAATTTAATCTGCCACAGCACTGTCGTCAAACAATTTTTTTATCAACAATTAATATGCAAATTGTTATTTAAAATACAAATTCTTTCTTTCTTTCTTTCTAAACTAAAAGTTGCATATATAAACTATATAAACTATATTTTGCATATAAAATAATCAGATCTGAGTGCATAGTTTGATTAGGCATGACACTTAAAATGTATTTTCAGAGTTGATATATATATATATATATATATATATATTTTTTTTT
>NW_015547702.1:23159-24892 GCF_001515605.1 Sinocyclocheilus anshuiensis
TTTAGATAATTTACCTTCAGTACACATAACATTACTTCTGTTTACACTTTGAAAACATCTATGACTATTTGCATTTTGTGAGAACAAGATGTTATTTATACTTGGTGTAAGCACTTATCTACTACTATTTTTACACTTAATATAAATGCCTAAACTGCCTAAATGTTTTGACAAATCCACATTTTTATAAATGAAAAATAGCACATATATACATATGCATATTTGCTGTGTGCTTCAGTTTCTGTGCAATTATATAAAAAATACACATTCTAGAACCATATTTTATTTTAGTACATTCGCATTGTCTTCCAGTGAAATTCAACTTGCGTATCTCCTCAGGGTGACTGCTATAGTCTATTCATCATAACAAATGATAAATGTGCGAAAATAGCATAGATCAATTCACATGGGCTGAAAAATTTTAATAATCTAATGAAAAACACACAGTTGATTAGTTTTCAGTGTGTTGGTTAGTAATCAAGCCTTTAGCAAGGATCAGTAAACCTCACTCATAACTCAGATACTTGACATATATGGTGCATTTCAAGGACACTCAAACTCTGTCCCAAAAACCAAGTGAATAAGTTTGTTTAAATAATAAAATAAGTAAATTAAATACAAATTTAAGCTATAAAGAAACACTTTTAAAAAATACTACTAATAATTGAAAAATAACTACAATTGAAATATAAAATATAAACATGGAAGCTTATTTAAAACATTAATAAATAATATAAACAATGCTAAAATAACAGCAGAGCTTTCTGAATGTGTCTTATATGAGGCCTCTGTAGTAGGATCACTAGATTTAGCAACAGCACCAAAATTTGTTAAAGATAAATTGTTTGCAAGACAGTGAGGAAATCTCTAAAAACAGTGATTTGCAATTTAAACTTCTGAGCTTGAAAATTCAGAGGTGGAACACAGTTGTCAATGACTCTGTTGCCTTTGTAAAGGCTTTTCAAAGACGTTTTGTTGATCTGAGCTTAAGGGAAGGGCTAATGTTTACACTGGGGTGGCAGAAACTCCATTAAGGCTGTTTTATCAAGTTAAATTGATATTGCAGACTGGATCCAAAGCTCATCTGCAATTAAAAGCCATTCATCAAAAAATAAAGTGGGAGCAGCACAAGAACAAATGGCATTCAATTTGCCGTTAGTATTGCGGTACATTACCAAAGTGGTGAAGATGTAGTGATAGTACTCTGTCATCATCCCCATCATCTGGGCCTGGAGGAAGAGGAGGGGTGGGGTAGAAAAAACAATGAAAAAGGTCACTATGTCATGTCAGAGTAATTTGCAATCATTGTGGCAGCCAACACAAACAATGACAACAAATGAGATTGAATCAAAATAGCGGAACTATGAAGAACTATTCAACTCTGTTGATTTATCGACGTCTCTCTCCATCTGTGTTTCTTGTATCATATAGCACAACAGTTAGCTTTTAGTAGTGATAAGGGCCCTTCAAGAGATAGATGAAACCTTCATGCTGTTCCAAACATGACTTTTGTTCTTCTACCGGACACAAAAGATAATACTATTGATGCTGATCTTTTGCATACAACAAAAGTGAAAGGGGACGTTTGACAAAATGGTTTGGAATGACCTGAGGATGAAAATAAATGTACTATTACTATAGGGCTTTTACAATTTAAAATTAACCCGGGAAATTAAATTCTATGCTATTCTATTCTATTCTATTCTATTCTATTCTATTCTATTCTATTCCTA
>NW_015547702.1:25656-26851 GCF_001515605.1 Sinocyclocheilus anshuiensis
CTATTCTATTCTATTCTATTCTATTCTATTCTATTCTATTCCTATTTGTTTGTCCAAATTCAAATTCATTTTTTTTTTTTTTCAGGATTCCATTCTAATGGTTTAGTTAATAATCAAAAAGTATGTCTAATCAACTGAATCCATACAACTTTAAAAAATGTAATAATCTATTACAGTTTTAACAATAATAGTGCCCTATGAAATGTGTCGTTTATTTGTATGTATGTATGTATGTATGCATTTATTTATTTTTATGAAATTCTGTATTCTGGATTATTTTTATGGTTAATAACAAATATAAAATAAAAAATTGTGATAACGGATGCACCAAACATATTTAAAATGTAATATTTTAAAATGTAGTCAATTTTTTTTTTTTTTTTTGTGCTTCACTATTAACAAACACTATTCCTGATAAAGCATACAACCCTACTTTTTGATTTATTAACCTACATTTGGCCAAATTCCATGGCATTCTAGGTTATACGGTTCCATTTTTAAGTCTGGATTCCGTGATTATGTTCAAATTTTTTGCATCGTGGAAATCATAGGGCCCTATTCCTGTATTCAAACATACTGATTGCTTCATACATTGGCCATAGCTACTCCCAATACATTTCCTTCAATGTTCATACAAATGCTCCCTTTTCCCTTGGTGCTCATACAGTATGACTCAGACTCTGTGTCCGACTGCATTTCCTATTTCTCTTTGGCCTGAGGGGGAGTACATGCACCGACAGAAGTTCAGGAGAGGCTGACAGAGAAAAACGAGCCGCAGACAGGTTGTAGACAGGTGACCGCAGGACTAAGCTTATTAAGAGGACTCGGGCCACAGAGAATGACACAACTTTTTCATAAGTTCAAATGTGAAAAAATACAGCCTACAGTTAAACTGGAAGATACATGCAGGGGCGTCAACGCTGAATGAAATGAAGAGCAAAATACCGTCTGGAGAGCCTTTGAAACCCATACGAGGTTTAAAGCAGTAGCTGCTTGGACAGTGTTTTCTCTTATATATAAATAGAAAAACATATTCAGTCCCCATTTGACCCGAAGTAAACATTCTCCATAGCAGTTGTGATGTTATCAGATGAGCTTTTCTGTTGCAAGGACAAGTTTGTGAACGCACAACCTAAATCTTCCCTTCACATCTACAGCACTGGATTAAAAAAAAAAAAAAAAATCTGTTTTTTTT
>NW_015547702.1:27067-27663 GCF_001515605.1 Sinocyclocheilus anshuiensis
ACCAGTGGAGTAAAAAAAAAAAAAAAAAAAAAAATCTGATTTCTTTCAAGACTACACTGCTAAGTTTCTTAACTGACATCCCAGAGTTTGGTCTGTATTTATATTTCAGGCTAATAAAAGATGATAAATAGTGGTTTGTATAATGGCCCAAAAAAAGTATTTAGACACTTGAAACTCACTTAATGGATGAATTATATAGGCAAAATCGCCGACCATGACACAATATTTAATGACCAGTAGGTGGTGCGGTAAGAGTCAGAGAGGTCAAATTTGTTAAATTTGGTTTATTTAAAGGCTGTCATCATGGAATGATGACATTTCATAAGTTACATTTTTATATAGTTAAAGTCTGGAGAGCCTTTGAAACCCATACGAGGTTTAAAGCAGTAGCTGCTTGGACAGTGTTTTCTCTTAGATATAAATAGAAAAACATATTCAGTCCCCATTTGACCCGAAGTAAACATTCTCCATAGCAGTTGTGATGTTATCAGATGAGCTTTTCTGTTGCAAGGACAAGTTTGTGAACGCACAACCTAAATCTTCCCTTCACATCTACAGCACTGGATTAAAAAAAAAAAAAAAAATCTGTTTTTTTT
>NW_015547702.1:27741-31513 GCF_001515605.1 Sinocyclocheilus anshuiensis
CAGCACTGGATTAAAAAAAAAAAAAAATCTGATTTCTTTCAAGACTACACTGCTAAGTTTCTTAACTGACATCCCAGAGTTTGGTCTGTATTTATATTTCAGGCTAATAAAAGATGATAAATAGTGGTTTGTATAATGGCCCAAAAAAAGTATTTAGACACTTGATACTCACTTAATGGATGAATTATATAGGCAAAATCGCTGACCATGACACAATATTTAATGACCAGTAGGGGGTGCGGTAAGAGTCAGAGAGGTCAAATTTGTCAAATTTGGTTTATTTAAAGGCTGTCATCATGGAATGATGACATTTCATAAGCTACATTTTTATATAGTTAAATTTATGATTTGTTATTATGCGGAAAATGTTGAAATTTTGAGATGAAGCCATTATGACATAATTTACAATTATGACAAAATTGTCTTTTTATGTCCTAATTATCCCTTTTTATCTAATTTTTTTTACTTCTTATGTCATAATTGTTATTTCTTTGAGCAGAGGTCTGGTGTCCGTGGTGTCCAGAGGGAGCTGTCGGATCTTCAGCCTGATGTTATACCTGGCTGGAGCCATAATTAACTCCTGGAGTCTGATTAAACCTGCACAAGAAGAGTTGAGTGCCAGAGTCAATTACTTAGTATATCAGCACCAGCTCAAACCAGCCTAGGGGAGTCAAGCAGGTTAGCTGGTATGTTGTTTGTTGAATGTGGCCTAACAGCTGTAACCACCTTGAAGAAGACAGTCTACCACACTGATTTCACTAGACATAAACCAATACATTGGCTAGTCCAGTTAATGGGCCAATATTTGGTCAATATTAAATTAAAGTTCCAATTTTGGGATGATTTCAAAAATACTAAGTTCCCATGCCATTATATTGTCCACCCTGCACGTACAATCAATCAATCAATCAATCAATCAATCTTTTCCAGGAAAATATGCTGGTAATTTTCTGCCTGGACATTATACAGTACAATTAATTCACAGATAATTTCCTTTAATTCATTTCTTTTAATTTGTACTTGCCATTGAAAGACCAAGTTGACCAATTGGTCTAGACCAAGTTAGATCAATGACCATCTTGGACTAGCTAAAAACCATGCAAAATTTTGACGGAGAGAGATAGGAAAATCAGGACACGACCAAGCTCAGATTCAAACCTGGGTCCCTTGTGAGAAGATCTACTAAAATTTTGAAAGCAAAATGCTTCCCTCTGTGTCACAGCTCTGAAAACATGTACCATAAAGCAGACATTCAATTTAACATGCAGTTATCCTGGTTGTACTTTTAATAATAAATATGTTTTTATCACATATTTTGCATCTCAGATGAATTGCTTTCCATTCCCGCTCCTGTCAGAAGCAGCATTGCTCGATTACTTTGATGCGAACTGTTTCTAGAATATCGAGGCCTGAAGACAGCAACAGGAAAATTAAGAGACTTATGCTTCTTATCACTGAAGTACAGAGTCTAAAATATACTTTTAAAGGCGGCGGTCCCACTTTGGCTGCAAGGACTTCATCAAGTAACACAGTTTACAATGACACACTGACATAAAGCCATTATCTCTCACCTGTGCTGTCATCGTAAACCACGGTGGCTGTCTTCCACTTGAGGAACTGCACCAGTTCTAAGATAGCGTAGCTGAGAGAAGAGTAATCCGGGTACAGGTTGGCATAAAATGTATCCCTATTGTCCATCGGGTGGTGTTTCCATCTCACTTGAATGTGTGGCACCTCCAGGGCATTGCAGATAGACTGTACAGCATTCGATGAGGAGCTGTGAGACGGCCCAAATATGGCAACTACACCTAAAGACAGCTGGTCGCACGCTGGCGAGAGCAGACGGTGGGTCATGTGGTAATGTCAAAACAGAAATGTCACTGCATACAGAATATTCCTTTGTACGTTTTACAAAGCAGTGGTAAGTTTCATTCTGTCATAATTTGTATAGATAGAATAGCAATATGAATTAAATATATATTCACAATAGTACTGTTTTTACTGTGTTTGTGGTCAGAACATGAGGCCTTTAAAGTGGGTTTTGGCCTAAGAAATATATTAATAGAGTTAATAAAACTTATTGCTTACTGGTAAAAGAGTTAAAGGATACATTTACTTAAAGGAATAGGTCACCCCAAAATTAAAATTTGCTGAAAATGTACTCACCCTCAAGCCATACAAAATGCAGATAAGTTTTAAACAAAAATGCTGGTGTATATACAGGACAAAAGGAGATGGGATTTTTTATTGGAGGAAGCGTTATTAAGGATTATGGGCTGGTATTTTGTGCAGAAGTAACTGTTTAAAGTTAAAAGGCCTTAATAACGGATTTGTTTCTTACAAACTTGCAGCTTTTTCCCAGCAGGCACCAGACGTCTAATGTCAGGTTGACATTGGACATGACGTCAGACAGACGTTGCATTTTGGTTGAAAATAAAAATCGGGTTGGCGTCAATATTTGACGTCAATTTGACGTTGACTTAACATTGGATTTTGGTTACACAACCTAAAAACAACAAAATATCAACGTCAGCTGATGTCGGTATTGGACATCAATTTAACATTGACATTAGACGTTTGTGACAAGAGGGGCGGGGCCGAGAGCCGTGGGAACGGAGCGAGGCCGGTGGAGTAAATGCTAATGCACAACACCTGCGCCACTTACTGCGTCTCGAGTCCCACGGAGGAGCTCCGGAAGGATAAAAGGAGGAGTGACGCCAGTGTTGGACGAGAGAGGACCAGGCCTGGACTTTATTTTGGGTTTTGGTTCTGTTTGTGCACGACAGTCGTCCGTGAGGGGCTGTCGCGCTATTTTGTGTTTGTTTATTTTATTAAAGTTTTCTTTGAGCGTTCGCCGCTTCCCGTCTCCTTCGGCTGCCGTCCGTGAGGGAGCGGAGGAGTCGCCGCCGTTCGCCTGAGGCCGGAGCCTGCTGCCATCCGCCATGATGGTCGCGCTATTTTGTGTTTGTTTATTTTATTAAAGTTTTCTTTGAGCGTTCGCCGGTTCCTGCCTCCTTCTTACCGTGACTACGAACGTTGTTACATTGGTGCCGAAACCCGGGAGGAAGGAGGGACACTCGCCTGAGGCCGGAGCCTGCTGCCATCTGCCATGATGGGGAGGAGCAGGGAACGGGGGACTCCTGCCAGCTGCCCGAACCCAGAGGAGCCGTCGCCGTCCACCGGGCAGCAGAGGAGTGTCGGGCCGTCCACCAAGGGTTATCCAGTGCCGCCGCCAGGCATCGCGGAAGAGTTTACCCAGCTGGTGGAGGGGCCGAGCGGCAGTGTGTCCTGGAACCGGAACAAGATTTATTTATTTTTTTCTGTTTTTTCCTCTCGCCCCTCTCTCATCTCTCTCTCCTCATCCTTTCCGTCTCCTTTTCTCTCGCCTTGTCTGTCTGTCCTTACCCCCAGGTACGCTGCGGCCGCCGTGATCGGCTCCCCTGGAGGGGGGAGGGAGGAGTAGAGCGCAGTCTCGTGGGTACCCCCCGGCCTGTGAGGGGCGATGGGGGTATGTGACGAGAGGGGCGGGGCCGAGAGCCATCGGAACTGAGCGAGGCCAGTGGAGTAAATGCTAATGCGCGACACCTGCACCACTCACCGGTCTCGAGTCCCACGGAGGAGCTCTGGAAGGATAAAAGGAGGAGTGACGAGAGTGCAGGATGAGAGAGGACCAGGCCTGGATTTTATTTTGTGTTTTGGTTCTGTTTGTGTGCGGCAGTCGTCCGTGAGGGGCTGTCGCACTATTTTCAGTTTTGTGTTTATCTTATTATTA
>NW_015547702.1:31764-57625 GCF_001515605.1 Sinocyclocheilus anshuiensis
CATCTGTTGGGTTACAGTCAGAGCGCGGCCTTTTTGCATCATCTTCAGGAGACAGCGGTTCTCAGCGCCGCATAATTGGTGCACTTCTAAAGTGAAATAAAGGTGTGACAAGAGGGGCGGGGCCGAGAGCCGTGGGAGCACGACACCTGCGCCACTCACCGGTCTCGAGTCCCACGGAGGAGCTTCGGAAGGATAAAAGGAGGAGTGACGCCAGTGTTGGACAAGAGAGGACCAGGCCTGGACTTTATTTTGGGTTTTGGTTCTGTTTGTGCGCGACAGTCGTCCGCGAGGGGCTGTTGCGCTATTTTGTGTTTGTTTATTTTATTAAAGTTTTCTTTGAGCGTTCGCCGGTTCCCGCCTCCTTCTTCCCATGACTACGAACGTTGTTACAACGTTGAATTTACATTAAATTTGGGTCAAATTTAACCAAATATCAACGTCTCATGACGTTGTGTGCCTGCTGGGTTACTTCACAAGGTGTTAACTGATGGACTGATTATTGTGATGGTTTTATCAGCTGTTTTGACTCTCATTCTGATGGCACCCATTCACTGCAGAGGATCCATTGGTGAGCAAGTTATGGAATGCAACATTTCTCCAAATCTGTTCCCTTGAACAAACTAACATATATCTTGGATGACCCGAGGGACTAAATGTTCAGCAAATTTTCATTTTTGGGTAAGTAGTAGTCTAAACACAGCCACAAAGCTTTACATTTTCACACAACTCACCTTTTCTGGAGGCCTCAAAGCTATCATAGATATTAATCCTCTGAATGTCGTATGTTAACGTTGTGTTGGGCAATAATGTCCTGTTTCTGTTGATATTATTAACTGCAAATTTAAAGGCCAGTTCCTCGGAGCTGACGAGCGCCACGGGTCCATCCATTTGTTCAAAAATTCCACCTAAAAAACAAGAGAAATCACTGTCAAATGAACCAAAGCTGAACCCGGAGATGAAGCCTGGCAACACATCCAAACCTCTGGAGGTGTTTTGCATTTAGAGCTGTCGGCTAGCTCGCTTGTGTACTTAAGCAACCCTTTTCGATCTGCTCAGCAGAAAGAAAGAGTGTCTGACAGTCATAGCTCAGGCTTTTAAAGTTCAAGGCCATAATGGAGATGAGGAGAATGAAAGAGAGAAAGAGAAAAGTAAATGGCTTCATCAAAGGTACCTTGCCTCCTTAAGGCCTGCAGGTCACCTTTCATTCTCTGTTAAAATATACACAGGCCTATAGCTTGTGGATAGAGTTTTTGCACAGAGGTTTGAAAGTTTAAAGCCATTTGGGCAAATTAATTTCATAACAATCTGCTGAGATTTTCAGAAATGCATTTTACTGGCAAGATTCCACCAATGGAAGAACTGGAGAAGTAAACTCTGTGTTTATTGACTTTACTGTGCAATAGAACCCTATAAAAACAATAAAATGATAACATCTGGAGCACGCTGAGCAATCTTCAGCCCTTGAGGATTAATGCTGTTAGACCTGCTTCACCTTTCCAGAGTATATCAGCGATATGACGGTCTCGAAGCCAAAGAAAAAATGAGCAGAGAGAAATATTGGAGGAGCAAAGTTTGTTCGGTTGTACAAAATTCAATTTCACATATTATTGGTTCATGCTATTTGGAATTTAAAATACTATTAGCACTTTCCACAAGAAGAGTACAAAATAATGGCTGAAACTAAAGCGTGTGAAACTTGAAATGGAGTGATTTATTATTATTATTATTATTACTACTACTACTATATAAAATTGTCAGTACTTAGAAAAAGATGTAATAAAAAATATTCTCTTTAACTAATGTTTGCATTTTTGTAGCAGGTTTGTAACTGAAAAAATAACATATTGAAACCAAATAAAATATAAACCAAATATTGGTTTATTTTTATTGATAAACTTATATTTCCCATAAATGCAAACATATACAGTACATAAACATATGTACATAGGACTACATTTTATTTATTAATGTTCTTACAATACTTTTGATAACAGGAGTAAAATGTTTGAGCATGAAATAAATAGTGTCAATACTTATCTTGTGTCCTGTATATCACAATATTGATTTATTGATTGATTGATTGATTGATTTAAATGGGATTTATGAAGGGATTGCTCAGACAACTGATTTGCTTAAAATGTTCTACTTGTCATGCATGTTCATTTATATAATCATTTATCTAACATGTTTAATACTTTTCACAACAAATCTATGGGATTTGTTCTTGTAAAGCTTTAGACCAGCAATGGGATGCCAACCTTATTCGTGGAAAGTGCCTGCTGAATTTTATAGTGCGTAAGCATACCAGATAAACACTATGCCAAACACAGAAGAACCCTTGGGCTTTTTTTTAGCATTTCTTTTTAATATTTCCAATCCTGCTTTTAAAGTCCATCGCATGTAGATCCATGAATGCATGGGTATTTAAGAGTTCTTGAGTCAGACTTCAGCGCAGGTCAAGAACGACCTGAACATCGCTGTTATTCTCCCAGAGGAGAACAGCTCAAGTACGAGGCTGCAGGGGAGATCACAGGCCTACAAACCAGAGAGCAGCGCAGCATCCATTGAGCCATGCACACTATTTATGACTCCAGCGCTGCTTGACTTCTGAAGGGACATGATGCATAAACTCCCTGGAAAGAGCCCTGGCGCATTAAAATAAATGAATCCTGCCGTTTTGTGGGGAAATCTCATTAGAGTACATTAAGTAATTGCTGGAGTATATACTAATTTGACTATTAAGAGAATAAAATGTGCATTGCTCGGAAGCACTAAAATAGATTTAATAAAAATGGGAAATCAGCTGCTGCGAGGAGAAAAAAAAATGCCCTGCGAATAGCTTTACAATGAATGCGGCTGTTTCCAGATATACAAGCCATAAAGCAAAACGCTTGCGACTCCTCCATCAAACAGCAGAGAAGAAGCTTGTTTCCGATCAGGAGAATCTCTATGAATAAACAGATACGACAAGTTAATGGCGCAGGATATTTACGCTGATGTACGGCTCTGTGCTAAACGGGGTCTTTAAAGGGCTAAATGTAAATTGAGCTGTAACTTTTGATCTCAGATTTCTTGCACATCTTTCTCTAACACCAGTCAGTTTAAGTTGCGATTAAGTTGTTTCCTGTTTTGAAACAGCTTTACAAAGGCGGCCTAATTAATCTCTTGGGTTGTAGCCTGATAGAGAAAACATGTGCTCATTACAGCTGCTACCTTTACTAATACGGCTGACAGAAGACCTCTTTACAATGTACTAGTTTTTTAGGAGCACTGCAAAGCAAGACTGTAAATAGCAACACAATTATAGAAATTCTTAGCGCGTGATTCGCATCGGGGCTAGTGGTGAAATAGTGTTTCTGAATGAATCTCATACTGATATCGTCTCCCTTTTGAAGCATGTTTTTTGAATGTGATACCGGACAAGTTTTCAGTTCTCGTGTGTAGGTGCAGAAATATTAAATAGCTACAATAAAATATGTTACTTCAATTAACTTTATGTTTTATAGTACAAAATGTTATTTGTCTATTGCACAATGGAAATAATTGGTTTGCAGGCACAAGGTTAGAGACTCTCAATGTTTGTCTATTTTATGTGAATGCAAGATAAATCCCCTTCCTTCTGCCTGTTGTGACAAATGCAAGGTGAGGTCTGAAGCATTGTGTGTGGGAATTAGGGATGTAACGATTCACTCAACTCACGATTCGATTCGATTCACGATTATTATACTTTTTTTTTACAAAATTAGATTTAAGACAAATTATAAATTAAATGTGTCCTTTTATTATTGCTTGGACAAAATGCTGCACATTTCTTTGTGAAATTGAAATATAATACTATAATAATATACTAATATAGCACTTGCATATTACTGCTCTTTTGTTGGTTTTGATAGCTTCTATTGTCCTCATTTGCGATTTGTTTAGCATCTCAACCGATTTGAATCGTCACATATTTGAATCGATTTTCAACCGGCTCGCAGTTAATCGTTACATCCCTAGTGGGAATTGTACAAAAAAAAAAAAAAACATGAAACCGAAGCAAGATTTTACTGGAATTAGACAAAAAAAAATCTGCATCAATCTCTACTTGCAAGATTTTGTGCGCAGGAGCGGGGGGAAATTTAAAAAGAAATATAAATATGTTTAGTGGGAGCATGACAGAATTTTGCAGGACCTGGCGCAAAGAAAAAAAAAAAACACGCAGAACCCTACCTCTAGGACTGCCACCTGCTGGTGTAGGTGAGTAACAGAAAGTGGTTTTGGGTCCGAGTCACTGGGATTGAATAACCACCATTAGCTTCAATGCACCTTCCCATACAAGCATCATTTCTGATTTCTGACAGCAATAAAACAGTTTACTATTCCAAATACGGTCCCACTTTATATTAAGTGGCCTTAACTACTATGTACTTACAATTTAATTAAGCATTTGGTACAATGCACTTATTGTGTACATACATGTTTTTTACAGAGTACTTGTATTTTAAAAACACCTGCATGTAATTACATCTGTAATTAATTTCTGTAATTACATTTATAACACCTTAACCCACCTTAAATCTATCCATATCACCAAATCTGTCCCTAACCTTACCTGTATCCCACCTCAATAGCAGCAAAAGTGTTTTGCAATACAATATGAACACAATAAGTACATTGTACTTATTTTGTGATGTAAGTACATAGTTAAGGCCACCTAATATAAAGTGGGACCCAAAATACTGCATAAACAGTGAGAATAATAAAAGTAAAACAAATTGGTAACAAGTTTAGAACAAAAGAAAAAAGAGGGGAAAAAAAGAATGGTATGCTCAGGTCTTGGTGAATTTAAGGGGATAGTTCACAGAAAAATAAAAGTTCTGTCATCATTTACTCACCCTCGTCATTCCAAACCTATAAGACTTTCATTCATCTTCGAAACACATGACAAGATTTTTAATGAAACCTGAGAGATTTCTATCCACTGAAAGTCCAAAACTTTGATTCTTTAAAAAGCTAATTATGAAATAAAATAATATGAATTGAGCGGTTTAATCAGTTGAATCCATTTAATGGTAAATGGAAGCTCAAATGTGCACGCATGATACATGAAGAAGTAAAAAATCGTTTGAGCTTCCAAATAAAAGCCTATATTAAATTTGTTGATCATACAAAGCAATCATGTCTCTTCAGAAGACTTGGATTAAACCGTTCGGCTCATATGGATTACTGTTATGATGTCTTTATGAACATTTTGATGCATCAAAGTTAGTGGAATAGAGGGACAGAAATCTCTCACGTTTCATTAAAAATATCTTCATTTTGGTTTTAAAGATGAACACAAGTTCAAATACTTTACATTTTTGGGTGATAACATATTTAGCATAGCAACAAGACTAACCTGTCTTGCAATTTATTTTTTACCCATAATAAAACATCATGCAAACGTTTAAAAGGTTTAAAATTTCAGCAATAAACAGAATCAAAGTTAACTGTCTGAACTGTTATAACCAGAGCCTGAAATGAACACAGTGTTACTCACCAGTTTTGTTTGTTTATGTATTTATTTATTTTTGTTTGTTTGTTTATTTGTTTTTATTATTATTTTATTTTTTTATCAATTCTAACAATGGCTGAGAATGGGATATGGTTTAGCGCGATTACCAAATCGCAAATAACGCAATGAAATTGTAAAAATCTGATGCACTGCGTATTTAACTGTGATCTTTTCACATGAGCAGCTCATGTTAACAGAGTTTCAGTGTTTTGATTCACAGTAAATGCTGCTCCACACAAACTCCACCTCTGCAAGCCACATATAGTGTGTATTTAAAAATGCAACATGCGCCAAGAATCTTCCCAATTTTGTATTAACAATGGTTTATAAATCTATTGTCAACAAAAGAGAAACATTTCATTTTCACCAAAATAAAAGCTCTATGATTTAATATGTGAAAGCAACATAAATAAATAAATACATCATTGTCATATTATTATTATTATTATTATTATTATTATTATTAAAATATGAAATACTTTGCAGTTCAATAGTATAACTGTAAAAGAATAAGAATAAATAAATAAATATTACAACAACTACTACTACTACTACTACTAATAATAATAATAACCTACAGCCAGAAGATCCATGGATACATTTGTTATGACATTTATGTTACCTTATTATCTTTCTAACAAATGATATGTTAATCGGTGCAGTATATCATGTGGTAATGCTATTGTACTTCATCAAAAGTACGATAAAGTGCTACTGAGAAAAGCTAATAAAAAAATAATAAAAAATCTAGAGAGACAGAAAAGAAGAAAGAACAGAAAATGCAGTGTATTTTCCCCTAACATACTGTATGGTTTTTCATAATGTTACTACTCCAATAAAATCCATTAACGCACAAGGCAAGTTTACAGCCATGGGTCAAACTACTACTACTACTACTACTACTAATAATAATAATAACCTACAGCCAGAAGATCCATGGATACATTTGTTATCACATTTATGTTACCTTATTATCTTTCTAACAAATGATATGTTAATCGGTGCAGTATATCATGTGGTAATGCTATTGTACTTCATCAAAAGTACGATAAAGTGCTACTGAGAAAAGCTAATAAAAAAATAATAAAAAATCTAGAGAGACAGAAAAGAAGAAAGAACAGAAAATGCAGTGTATTTTCCCCTAACATACTGTATGGTTTTTCATAATGTTACTACTCCAATAAAATCCATTAACGCACAAGGCAAGTTTACAGCCATGGGTCAACTGACACTGACCCTGCAGTCCAGCAGCTCTATCGGTGCCTTGTACCCAAATATACTGTACCAGTCTGAACGCTTACACACTCACCACACACAGAGAAGCCGCTCAGCGAAAAGCCCAACAATGAGACAATATCATTATGTTTTGGATGAATGTCTGCACGCAGGCTGAGCTTTTCTAGAGGGAGCTCTTTTGTAGCACACCACTCCCCTGGTCGCTTTCCCAGCATGCCTGTGAATAGCTGCGCTGCTCCCTGGAAGCTGAAGGTACTCTGCCACACAATGGCAGAGGAGAAAGCAACAGACAATAGCCCGCACTAAACAATTACGGCAAACAACCAGTATTGTGCACAACACTGACCAATTAAGGGACGCTGTATTGCCCTGTTATCCCCTTCCATCTGTCTATTCCCCAAGGAAAACAAGAGGAGAACTCGGCGCCTGTCTCGAATGAACGAGTGCAGAAGTCAGACATATTACAGTGGGAGAAACAGACATCATCTATTCCTTAAACTCAATCTGCCGTGATTGATAATGCATAATGACTCTCAGATTATACGACAAATTGACTAATGCATTTCTGGCTTATATTTACTTACAAATACAATAAAAAGCTCTGAAAGAACAGAAGGAGAGGAGGACTGTTTATTTAGCTTTGTTAGATAGACTCATGCTTCTGTTTCTTATTTTATCAGTGTCTTTTCTCTTCTGGACTTTTTTCTGGTATATTGCTGAGTGTTTTATTCTCTGTAATTTGGAAACTAACTACATTCCTTTGCCCATTGGTCATTGACTTTTGTTGTATTATACCTTCTTTTAAAAAGAATATTGGCTTTGCTTTTTTTTCTGTTTGTTTACACTTTTTTTTTTTTTTGCAACTCCATCTATATATTTATTTAAAAAATGAAATGGCATTACTGAAATTATGGTGCTCTAGATGCTCTAGATGAGTGGAAAAGTCAGTATATTACTAAACATAAATATAAAACATAAATGCATGAGAAACACGGGTTCCTTCCTTTATACTGTACCTTATTCCATGAAAATAAATGTATGACTGTCTACCGATTAAATGTCAATCAACTGAATTACATAGTACGCCTATTTGTCACGGTGTGTCAGGCAGGGAAACGCAGGAGGCTCGGACAATCTTTTCAATAAAGAACTTTTTAATAGGAAACGTGGAGAGTACACACACTAAAGATAACTGAGACCGGACACCGAATTGCGCTCTGGAGGCCCCTCAGGACAGACACGGGACGGCAGGCCTCCAGAGCGGTACCCGTTCTGGGACCTACGGTGGATCAGGCAGTTCGGGGCGCCATGGCAGATCAGGCAAACTAGGAAGCCCTGGCGGAGAATGCAGAATTGGAAGCCATGGCAGAACAGGCAGACTAGGAGGCCTTGGCGAAGCAGAGAGCTCGGGGGGCCATGGTGAATCAGACAGTTCAGGAGGCCATGGCAGAGCAGACAGTTCAGGAGGCCATGGAGGATCAGACTGTTCAGGAGGCCATGGCGGAGCAGGAATCTCCGGGAGCCTGGCCTCGGCACTTGGCCCGGCCTCCACGGATGGACCCCTACTACCCCCACCCCCCCCCAAAAAAAATAATTGGGGAGAATGTCAGTTTCAGAGGCCCTCCATAGGCTTAACTCAGGAACTGTGGCCCTCCCTGGGCTTGACTTGGGGACTGGAGCCCTTTCTGTGCTAGACTTGGGGACTGGAATCCTCTGTGGGCTAAAATTGGGGACTGGAGCCCTCTCTGGGCTAAACTCGGGGAGGGAGCCCTCTCTGGGCTAAACTCGGGGACTGGAACCCTCTCTGGGCTAAACTCGGGGACTGGAACCCTCTCTGGGCTAAACTCTGGGGCTGGAGCCAACACTGGAGCGAGCTCTGGGGCTAGGATGAGGGCTTAGTCCCATGGTGTCTGGGAGGTCCACGGGGCGATGGTAATTGGCCCCGTGCCAGAACAAAGAGTTGATGGTGGCATCATCTAAAGCCGTCACCGTGGCGAGCCCGCAGAACTCCCTGGCATACTCGACGAAGGGAAGATCTCTACGGGCTAGCGCAATGAAGCGTGCCATGATCTCCATAATCACGGGGGAAAAAACAAGAAAACAAAAGACTTTCAAAACGAAAACAAAAACATGGGGAGAAGGGGCAGCGCTTACTTTCGGTTTCAAATTAACCACAATTAATTGCATATATCATAGCTAAGCACCAAATAAAAGTAATATTTAAGATAATATATTAGGTTATTGTGGCAATGAACAGAACATACAAGAAGTGTCCTTATTTATTTACAATTTACAATATATTGTCTTTTTCGATACTATGTGTGCTACGTTTGATGATATTTTTAAAAATAAATAAATAAAAACTCACAGTACTAACAATCAAATTGAAAACGACCCATTTTTATATAATTAAAAAACTGACTTTTTTTAAGAACCCAACCATGTTAACAGTAGTGTATATATGTATATATATATATATATATATATATATATATATATATATATACAAAACATAAGGGTAAAGAATGAATGAAAAGAGGCCTATATACATGGAAAAGAAACAGCTTATTGTCTGAGGGATGACCCAAGCTAAAATGATCTATAGACATTACTATACAAAACATCTTTATGTCTGAAGAATTGTAAATGCTCTTTTCATTATGAATGATTAGATTATTTGAACCTACTGCAGTTTAGCTTTCATTATAACTCCACAAATAGAAAAAAGAATAAGCTTCAATTTATTTAATCTCTGCTAAATAAAAAAATATATAATAAGTATTATTATTACACAATATTAATATTCAAATTGAAAATAGCCCCCTTTTTTTCTCAGCATTTCAAAGCTTTACTGAAAAACCTCCATTCGTTCGAAACGTCCATCCCCACTAACAATGCAATAGCAGTTATCTGAAGAGCGTTTCATGGGTTTTTTAAACCAGGATTTTAGTCTGTTACAGAGCATTTCAACTTACCATGTAAATGACAGACACCAATCAAGCACAAGTTTAAGTCTGCAGTGATAAAGAGGGATAAATTAAGATCTGTCCCTGTCAAAGCCCCCAACCTCTCATTTATTCAATATGATTAGCAATATTCGTTCCAATGTTGCGATATCTTCACTGTCAAATAACTGTCAGGTAACAACACATTTGTAAAATCTAATTTTATGCTCAAGTGACTCGTTTTCTCGTTTCTGCAATTTATCACAGCGTTCGCTCTGTTCCTCCCTCTCACACTCCCTCTCGCACACAGCTTTTGTGTTTCTTTCCAGCCCTCCGTGGCTCACTTGCTTTCCATATCTCCAGCATTGCAGGGATTTTTTTTTCTTTTTTCTTTTTTTTTTTGCCTGAAACACTGCACTATTACATTAAACACTTGACAGGATGACAAACACAGGGACATAAACAAAAAAGTGACATATAATGTTTACCCTCCCTTATACAAAGGGGACAAATATATCATACATACCATATATTTTGTATAACGTACCATATTTTTAATAGCTGTCTGCTAAATGAGAGAACATAAACAATAAAACCACAAATGTACACATTAAGATAAGTGACAACAATGTGTCCACTTTATTATGAAGATTATAACTGAAAAGTTTGTATTTCAGGTTCAGTCAAGTTATTATATTTATACTGTATCACTGAAAGTAATTTTAACAACTATCATTGTTTGCTTGACATGTGATATATGGATTTAAATAGATGTAGATATGCAGCACAATCGTTAGATTTTATTTAAATGTCATATGTGCTGTTCGAAATTATGAGTTAGGTAAGGTTTGCTTGTTGTGAATGATTACTTTGCTATTTCAAAATGTATTTCATATTTCAACAAAAGTATTCTCAAATCAATTAAATAAATGCCAGGCTTCCATTGTAAGTCTTTACCCCATATAGAGTGAGAGTCGCCCAATGGGAAGTCTCAGCCTTAGACGTCACGCCCACGGACAGCTGGCTGAACGTCTGATGCCTATAGCACACAAAAGTGGAAACACTTCAGGAGTTTCAAAGTCGTCATCGGATTGGTTGAATTATACAGGATTTCCGGGAGACGTGTGTGTCGCGTTCTGTAACGTTCCGCCTGGAAACAAAAATGCCGTTGCGCCAAACCCCCTCATGAAAGAAGAAAGCCATCGTGTTTACAACTGTGACGACGAGCGCTTATCAGGATCAAATAAACGCTGGATTTTCAAAAGTATGTAAAATATTTAAAGTTCGCGGCATAGAATCTTTAAAATACGTCCGAGAGTTTTACACACCGGTCTGTTATTGTGGCAACATTCCCACACCCCGAAACGTGACACTGAACGAAACGAACTGTGATTGGTTGTTTGACATGTCGGTCACACGGCTTCATGGGTGGGCCTTGGCCAGTGAAAGCTGCCATGGATTCCAGACCATCAGCCGACAGTCTGAAGGTCTGGCTACGCGAGACATTGTCACAAAAGCTCAGCGTGTGTTCATTGAACAGTATCGGTGTTCAATTGCTTTTTTGTAGTCAAGACTTAAGTTATGTGCCTATACAGATGTCAACTTTCAGAATACAAAATATAGTGTGGCTATAACATTGCAAACGCGGGTTGATATTATACTGCTACACCACAGCCCTTCCATATCAGCAGAGTAACGCTATTGTTGAATGCAGGTGGTTCACTTTGGGTGCCAGATGCCCTGGTCATATTGTGCCAGGTAACCTCTGCCAAACTCTGCAGAACAATGAAGGGTGCAGTGCAGGCCAAAAAAATAATGGACCCAAAACACATACACGCACGCACACACACAAACACACACACACACAGAAAAAGAACCCGGAGCAGAATCTGGGCCTTGGCATCCATATGCATCAAGAGAGAAAGAGAAGGTAGCGCCCAGCAGGCGAAAAGCCAGACTTTTTCATTAGCAGATGCTTTAAGTACATCACCGTGTTCCTGAGCTCAACACTCACATCACGTAACCGTGAATAAATGTTCTATGATAAATTCCACATTATGCAACTGATGTTGATTGATCAATACAGTGTTCCAGCCATGCTAAAATGTACAAAACACAGTGAAAGAAAGATAACGGACAAATTGTAGTCCGTTACTGATTCCAAATTACATGAAAAAAATGTGGTTAGTACCATTATCCAGTATATTACACATTCTAGGAAATATAATCTGACTACTTTTTGATAACTTTTAGATTGACCTAACTTGTTTTTCACATTGAATTAGGATTTTTGATTTAAATAGGATAATCTTGTAACATACTGGCATAAATATAAAAATAAAGAAAATATATCCATTCATTGATATTAACAATATGGAGTGCGTTAAACATTACATTATGTCAAGGTATCCCACTACAGTTCATGAAGGATCTGCAGGGGTTTTAATGAAAAGCTAGTCATTAATTAAATAATAAAACAATATAAAATTCAAATAAATAGTTTTAAAATAACAACAGTCAAAATAAATCTAACTTACTAAAAAAGATGAAATATTTTATTTGTTTACTTGCATGTCATGTGACTATTAACCAACGTCAGAGAGCCGTACACATGCAAATGTTTTGCTTAATTATTAACTTATTACCTTAAAATCTTTCAAGTATATATATATATATATATATATATATATATATATATATATTGGGTGAAAGAGGGTTGGCTGACAAAAACAGTTTAAGAATCCCTGCAATACATCATGTAAATTATAAACAAGATTAATTTGTGCATTTTAATGTGTTTGAAAGACAAAAGCCTTCCAAATGCACAGCAATACATGGCTAAATAACCCACTGAGTGATAATTCAAATGCAAAGTAATATGTTCATCAGTAGTTGATGCAATGTTGATGTTTTGAGAAAACACTTATTAAAACTAAAATGATTTTTTTTTTTTTTATCGAGTGGTCAAATGCTGTGTGGCCTCTTAGTTTTCTGTGTAATTAAAGCCATCTGTGTTGTGAATGGTCTTTGTGAGAATGCCAACAAAACTGGAAGAATTTATGAATCTATATAAACAGTAGGCTATTTTCAAAAGGAACATTTAAAACATGAAAAAGAAGAATTAGGGAGAATAAATAAATTATCCATAATTAATTTCATGAAATCAACAAAAAAGTAACTGTAGTCTGATTATGAGTATTTTGAAATGCAATATAATCTAATTACAAGTACTTAATTTTATGAAATGTGATTATGTATTATGTAATCCCGTATTTACGTAATATGTAATCAGTTATTCCCAAGCACTGACAACATAGTAACAGATAGCTCATTAAAAAAACTGTAGTTTAAATGCATTTTGATAAAAATGTGCATACTTAATATATTTATTATGATGTAACCATGTTATAAAACCAATAAGCACCTGAAGTTATGCTCTGCTGTTACTATATTCACAATACAGCAGAGACACTTTATTGCTTAAATGCATCATACTGTGCCACTGGGAAAGGAAAGTCCAGATCCATTTCTATCAATGCTGAAAAAGTTTATTAATGTGCAGCAAGATTGTGTATAATACCTGGAGAGAGCTTTCCATTAGCAATCCCATTCATCTCTCTCTCAGTTTCTCGGACATCATCAGCTACCAAATAAATAAATGCATCACTCACTTGCTTGTAGAGACCGCAGACAGACAGAACATAAGCAGAACTATGAAGGAAACATAGATTTCCCAGATTAATTATACAGAACTGAGATGGACAATGGTCAATCAAAGGCCACAATCAAAATGTTGCAAATGTTACAGCATCTTTTGTTGGTTAGATTTGGACGGAAAACATCCAATAAGTCAACTGGAGATCTTGCAAGGACTGTAATGAAATTCAGAAGAGGTGTGTCTGGTGTGAGGAGCGACAGGGGACAAATAGGATATCACTGCCAACAACGAGGCAAAAATGGCATTGTTTTTCCCCACAAAATTACATTACTGCAAGACAAATGAGTGTAAAATATGGAGAGACATAAATCACAAGTATGAAGTGAGAGGACACAGTGTTATGCATCTCTGCTATCATTTTTCTAAAGACATGGCTCTGTCAAAAAATAATTTCTGTCATCATTTACTCATCATTCCAGATCTTTCTGGTGGAAAACAAAAGATTTTTTTGAAGAGTCCTCATGCTGTTCTTTTTCATATAATTATTGTACATAACAAGCATATCTGTCAAGCTCCATATAGGACCAAAACACGATATAAAAGCAACATAAAAACAGTTTATTGGAATCATGAGCCCTGTGGTCAAAATTGTGAAATATTAACACACAACTGCAAGATAAAGTTTATATCTCGCAATTCTGAATTGTAAGAAGAAAAAAGTGAGGAAAAAAAAAAAACAGAACTGTGAGATATAAATTTAGAATTGTGAGAAAATAGTCTAAAGTCCTGTTCACACCACGAACGATAACTATACAAATAACGATAAAGATATAGTTGTAAAAATCGTTTTTTAAGTCATGTCTCAAAACGTATTTATTCTATGTTGCTTTTAGCTTATAAGAGTGTTCTGTTTTAACTGTTTTGCTGCTATTAGTGTATTTTATAAGAGTGTTTTGTTTTCAGCTGTTTTGCTGCTATTAGAGTACTTTTTTTTTTTTTTTTATTCTAACTTGTAAAGCACTTTGGTCGGCCTGGGGCTGTTTTTAAATGTGCTTCATAAATAAACTGAACTTGAACTTGAATATTAACATATACAACGATAAAGGCACAGAGAAGCGATATTGTTTGAATCACTTTCAGAACGAATTTTTTTTTCCAGCTGATGAACGATAAAAATATTGACAGCCAATCGGAATCCATCATGCTGTCACGAGCTCGAGAATTTAAAGACGAGCATGCACTGAGAATAAACAGACGATATCGCCAGCTGGTGTGGATACTAATATATTTATCTTTATCGTTATTTTTATAGTTATCGTTCCTGGTATGAACGGGCCTTAAATTGTGAGATTTTATTTTCTATTGTCATGTGCAAATAAGAATTGGGGACATAGGACAATATGATTTATTTATTTTATAGTGAGCAACTGCTCACTATATAATTGTGCAGTATGGAAAAGAGCAGCATTATTAAACTTCCAAATTTCTCCTTTTGTATTCCATGGAAAAAAAAGGGTGAATAAATGATGATAGAATTTTCTTGGTGAACTTAACTGCGAGTTAATTAACTGTAAAATAAGGAAAGTGATGTAAATCTTAGGTGTAAAGTGAGCGGCCGCTGTGTTCTGCATCTCTGCGGATCATTTTTTCAAGCCGTTTTTTAAAGTGTCTTACAGTTTGTCATTCTATTCAGCCGAGTATTGACAAAACCACTTGAGACACAAGCCACTGTTTAGCTTCACAGGATAGAAAAGGCTTAAAGTTTTAAAACTGAAAACAAGCCTGTGTGTGTGTGTGTGTGTGTGTGTGTGTGTGTGTGAAAGACAGTGGCAAGGGGAAAGACAAAGAGAGAGAATGGGAAACCAAACACTGTGGGTGTATGTGTGAGCGAACAGGGATTTATTGTAATAGGCACGTCCATCGCTTAGGGGCATCATTTTCATTAAGGCGACATGAGGGGCTCTTTTAATTCCCAAGTCCTGAACCAACAGCAGCGGGCCTAGACATTACCTGAGGGTCAAACGCTCCCACGATGAAAATGGATCTCCAAATCAGAGATCACAAGGTTAGATAACCACTAAGCACTACCAATACTCAAGCTAGTGTAATTG
Source organism: Sinocyclocheilus anshuiensis (assembly GCF_001515605.1). NCBI lineage: Eukaryota > Metazoa > Chordata > Actinopteri > Cypriniformes > Cyprinidae > Sinocyclocheilus > Sinocyclocheilus anshuiensis. The sequence continues at coordinate 47,251 of NW_015547702.1, forward strand.
CCATTGATTTTACACTTAGGGAAGCAATTAATATTTAGACAGAGTTTGGCCAGTGAATAACAATTCCTATTTTACAAGCAGATGCGTGACATTGTTTACCCATTCCACTTGATTAGCGATCTATGCTAACCTCGCCGGTTCCCGTTTGCGTTTGTGGCAAGATTTCGCAGCCGTGCATCTTCTCCCGCTATAACATCCTAACCACTGCCATCATTGCTCTTCATAAATGTTAATGAAATTGTAAGGGTCTTAATGACAAATCCTTTTCACTTTTACTGTTGTGTGAAACGTGAAGGTGAAAATGTCTATAAATCTATGCCGGCTACCACAGAGTCCTCAGGTTCGGAGTGATAAATTAAATTTAAAATCCACAGTGTGTTACTGCAGAAACTGTGCCATCATCTCTTCAAGATTTGAGTTTAAAGAATAGATTCAGTATTGAAAATCAATGAACAGTCAGCACAGATATGTGAAAGAACCATTGTGGTGGCACAGAGGACTTTATTATTGAACTAACACAAATGGCCTGTCAGCTGAAGCCACTGTGCCTTGTATCTTTCGAAAAGACGAGGCGCGTGCCGTCACGCAGCAGGTGATATATTGCTATTGGACAAAGTAAGGCTATGTACTAGTGTACAGCTTATGCACAGTATCCTACTGAATACTGCCTTTTATTTATTGTGAAACAGTATGAAGTATGCAGCAAAAATCTTTCTAACTGTAGTCATATGAACCCACTGTGATGCATTTTTTAGTTAAGGGCATCGCAGAAAACCGTCACCATCTCAGAAACATATCTGGCAATTGGGTCAGTGAAATGATGCAAATTTTTTTCAGTTTGGATCTTTTAATTTATTAAAAATGCATTACAAATGCTATTAAAACATACAGTGATATATATATATAAAAAAAAACATTTGTATTTATTCTTTATTGACTCTATTGCATTTTTTATAACATGGTATGTGTGCATATATACAAAATATAAACTAAACTGTGAGAAAGAGAAATCAGAATTGTGAGATAAAATATTGTTATTATTATTTATTATTATTCCACAAAAAAAACTGTGCAGTAGCACATTCTGGTATTCCATGCATACATGAAACCTTTATACAATTTTCTTTCAACAATAATAGGTACAATGACTTATAAACATACTCTAATACTCTGCATACATCCAGAAACCAAAACAGATTCACCTGCACACAGCACAGGGACTGAGCCAACATTAACCCAGGTGAGTGAACAGGTTACACCGCTTTCAAGGTGCAAGAGGACAGGACTAAATATAAAAACTGGCCTACTTATTGCTAAAGAGACCATTCCCATGCAAACCTAATGCAGACAAATGGACAGAGGGTCCAGTGCATGTCATTTGGGACACCACTGGCTAATTTCTAGGACAGGAGCTACTGAAATGGAAATTGAGCATGCCTTACTTTGATCGCTCACACACCCCCTGGAACAAACGCAATAATGAACGTATGACTTTGGGACCACCTTCCGGCCCGCTTGCTCTGTACTCAAAAAATAGCAGAACCACTAACATTTTAACAAAGAGCTCATATTAAAATGACTCTGAAACTGGGTGAACAGAATTTGTTTTTAGAATATTTTCTGCGGACAAAACAGGTGAACTCCACATATGATACTTTTAAAACTCAACCATATATAATCAATAAAGCACTGTATAGTGAGTATGGTAGTAAAGCATATGGGCTTTATGGATACAGCCTACATTTAGAGGACTACTGGGAAATCACTGAAGAGGCCTTAGATGTTTAGAACCTCTTTTTTTAATGCATGAATGTCTCCTCTCTTAGCATTATCGGCACTCCAATTTTCCTTTTTTTTTTTAATCAGAGAGAGCTTTTTCAAAACCTGCCACCTGTTATGCTGCAATAAGCCTGACAAGGTGGATGTTTATGTGCAACAGTATACAGTACCATGTGTGGTTTGAGTCTTGAATAAGTGGTTTGTTAAACCAGTATCACCACACAAACTAACTTGTTTGCTCATGCTAAACTGGGCATCACAATGCAACTGATTTTAGTTGTTGCCAGGGCAGTACTATATGGTTGCTTGGGTGTTTTCTGGGTTTTTTGGATGGTAGCTTAAAAGGATAGTTCGTCCAGAAATGTACATTTTGTCATCATTTACCCTCATGTTGAGTTTCTTTCTTCTGTTAAACACAAAAGAAGCTATTTTAAAGAATGTTGGGTACCACAGTTAACGGTAGCCATTGACTTGGAAAAAAAAGACTATGGAAGTCAATGGGTACTGGCAACTGTTTGGTTACCAACATTTTTCTAAATAACTTATTTTGTGTTTAACGGAAGAAAGAAATGCATACAAGTTTGGAAGAACATGAGGGTGAATAAACGATAACAGAATTTTAAATTTTGGGTGAAGTATCCCTATGATCAAAGTCAAAAGTACTCAGACCCAAGTCTTTCAGTGCAAGTCTAATGGACTAAATATTTAGCTATTGTATCATCTGCAATGCAAATATAATAAGTTTTGAAAAGCAATACTGACCACATGCTGAACAACCAGCATGATTTGAGGCATCAGTCAGTTTCACAGAACAAACAAAACAAGACCACTTAAACAGTAAAGACGAATATAGGGTTAAACGTTTGTTTTAGCCAATAGTTTATCCCAAAAAATGTTGTTATTCCAAACCCATATATAATAGTTTTTTTTTTTTTTTTGGAGTTTGTCATGTGTTGTAGTATCAGTCCTTTCAGATTTTCTCAAGCATCTTTACTGCAAATTTGGCAACATATTTTCGAAGCGGATCACACACTTTCCACCCCCACTTAGGCATGCACAATGAATTTTAATATAACCTGACATGATTTATTATTTACTTTCACTGGGATTCACACATGAGCAATTGACGCAAGTCCTCAGAGACATGTTTCATTACCTGTTCAGGTCAATTTAAACAAGTGCATTACTTATCTGTGCTCAACACTCCTCATGGAGGAACCTTCTGCCTCACAAGAAAGAAATGAATGCAGAGAGTCACGAAACAATGTGGAGATAACACAGGGACACCCATACTCCCACCCCCAGCATCATATGAGGGTAATACTAATAGACCCTTGCCCTTGCTATAATATATAGTCCAACATTTAATGCTGAAATTATTTTGGTATGCCTCAGTGAATACATTTTGGACGACAACCAGAAACACCATTAGACCACTTAGAGGAGGAAAATCCATTAACTTGGAATTGTATTAAAAACCTGCCTATGAAAGCCTTTTTTACACACTTGGATTACATAAAAAAATGTAATAAAAAAAAAATAGAACTAACTACTGACAATAATAACAATAATGATAACTGCAACAACAATAATATTAGAAGTTATAATGGGTGTTGTTCAAAGTCGTCCCTGATGAATCCACTTACTGAAATATTAAAAAACAATCAGTCTTATAAAATGATTGATCGTTCATTAATTCTCTTTATCTATCTATCTATCTATCTATCTATTTATCTATCTATCGTTCATTAACTATCTATCTATCTATCTATCTATCTATCTATCTATCTGTCTGTCTATCTATCTATCTCTCTATCTATCTATCTCTCTATCTATCTATCTCTCTATCTATCTATCTCTCTATCTATCTATCTCTCTATCTATCTATCTCTCTATCTATCTATCTCTCTATCTATCTATCTCTCTATCTATCTATCTCTCTATCTATCTATCTCTCTATCTATCTATCTCTCTATCTATCTATCTCTCTATCTATCTATCTCTCTATCTATCTATCTCTCTATCTATCTATCTCTCTATCTATCTATCTCTCTATCTATCTATCTCTCTATCTATCTATCTCTCTATCTATCTATCTCTCTATCTATCTATCTCTCTATCTATCTATCTCTCTATCTATCTATCTCTCTATCTATCTATCTCTCTATCTATCTATCTATCTATCTATCTGTCCATGCATCCTTCCATCCATCCATCATTTGTTGTTCGTTCATTCTATCTATCTATCATCTATCTATCTATCTATTCATCCATCTATCTATCCATCCGTCCGTCCGTCCATCCATCCATTTTCAAGGCATTTTTCCCCCAGAACTTAAGGCTTTTGTTGACAATAGTTTAAATAATTAAAACTTACAGCTATATGGATTTCTTTGAATTTCAAATCAGTTTAATTTGACGTCCCTACACTTGTGACTGTACATTAGTTCAAATCGATTGTGATGTTGCAATGTTGCTTGGCAACCTGCCATTGCAGGATATAACGTCATACCATCCATCCCTATTATCAAGTAATCAAATAAAAGCTCCACCTGCTAAACATCAGAACCCAATTAGAGACATGATCTGATCTATATCGAATATGTTAATTTCATAATCAAAGGTAACTGTGGGAAATCAGTCACAATGTAAGCATCGGATGCTTTGTCGGACAATCCAGTGTCTCGGAGCAGATTCTCGCACAATTGTTAGAAGCAGCAGTCATGCTCATTGCACAGCACAAATTGTTCACTCTATTCTCTCTGATCTCTGACATACAGCAGGCTACCAAACTGACAGCTCGGACGCCTGACGCTTGACATGCCGCAATGTTTTGTTAGAAGAGTTTAGAATCTTTGCTCAGCCCACATGCAATGTTTTATCATACTGAGGTCCGGAAAATACAAAACCAACATCTGTTCGGTAGTTCCTCTGCATATTTTCCTAAGCTGTTGCTAAGGGGATTTTTATGGGGATTTTGCTTCCTTAGCTCCTTATATACGGGGTAATAATGAAGTTAATCGCCACTGTAGCTGTGGTGAATTTAATGAAAGAAAACAGCTGCGTCTGAAACTATCACAGCCTGTAATCTTCAGATGGCACTGAGGAACTCTGTAGGAAGGGATGGAAGTACATGAAGCTTATCACAAACAGCCTGCACTTTTTTATTGTATTGTATTGTTACAGAGTGACTAAACAATTTACAAAGTGCCCTCTCGAATTTTAGCCACGCTTGTTTTGAATTAATGCAACGTTGTTGCGAATATCAGTAAAAAAAAAAAACAAATAAAACAAAAGGCTTTAATATTGTAAATCATTTTCAAGAGCAACACTGCAACTATAACGTTCCCGCTAACATTTATCTGGAGCTTTAACATTTTGAGGTAATTCACAGCGGTTATTATATTGTTACAGACTGACTAAACAATTTACAAAGTGCCCTCTCGAATTTTAGCCACGCTTGTTAATGCAACGTTGTTGCGAATATCAGTAAAAAAAAAACAAATAAAACAAAAGGCTTTAATATTGTAAATCATTTTCAAGAGCAACACTGCAACTATAACGTTCCCGCTAACATTTATCTGGAGCTTTAACATTTTGAGGTAATTCACAGCGGTGCTGCAAACAGCAAACATTATTTGTTTTAAACAAGGGCCAATAAAATACCTGGGGTCTAGTGGGAGTAAGCAGAAAACAGGAATTGCTGGAAAACAAGAGGCCTGGTGTGGCATTTGAGAAATCGGTTGAGGGAATGGAGGGTGAACACAACGCTGAATTGAATAATAACAACCACATCAGGCTCAGAACTCTACAGGCACAAGGCTGACAAGTTCATTACCACTGGAAGTTGCCTGGCTGCAGGATTTTTGATGGAACACTATTGCTGCGTTTTTATCCTCTGAAATTGCTCTGTGTGCAACCACACAAGCCACCGACGTCGTAGAGAAATGCGGAAGGATCCGACTTTTCAAAATCGTAATATAGTTGAGAACAAATATCACAATCTGGTGATGTGATTTATAAGCCAGGCAAAATGTTTAGCTACGCATTTCAATTAAATTGCTTGACATTATTGTTCAAACATTTACAGATATATGCAGTGTTGGGCAGTAACGCATTACTTAGTAATGCGTTACTGTAATTTGATTAAATTTTTAGTAACGCTCCAGCTGACAGAAGGTCTGAAGAATCCCTGCTTTAGAACATCACTCAGCATGAACACACATCTTCTGTCCTTCTAAGGACTTACATGCCAAATGAACGTCGGACCATTTTAATATTATGCATTTTAATTAATTCAATTATGCATTGTAATATTCATCAGTACAATATTTATTTTTTTAAAGCATTCACTGCTCTTTTCAAGTGTCCAATTAAAACGACACTGCATTGAATATGAATGTAGAGCTACAGTATTGAGCACTTTTGAGTAGTTTCAGACCAGGTTTTTACAGTATCCAAATTGGCTTTTTGGTTTTTAGTGATTAAGTGAAAGAAAATTATTTGGGAACAAAGAGGAGGAATGTGATCAAACCTGCACAGATCATTCACAAACCACGGAACCTCAGCTCTGACATTTACTTGAGCAAAATGACATGAGAGGCTGTGCTATATTGTAAATATAGTTATGCTTAAAATGTGTTGTTAGTGACAACACATAGAGGATTGACTGTATTAACAATATAGCACAGCTGCAAATGCCTTATTACTTTTACAAAACAAGTTACTTTATAATTAAAATATTAAGGACATATTTTTTTTCATTAACTTTTTTTCCCCTTACCAAATCCATTAAATTCATCTTTACACTAGATGTAAATTTCATCTTTACACTCAATGTGACTTTATAATTTCTAAAAATATAATACAAGTATAACATATATAACAAGTACTGAGTGATATTATTAACCAGTACACTGAAAAAAAAATGCTGTAGAATTTAATTTGAAACAGTTTTCATTCAGAAATTGTGAGTAAATATCACAAATACCACAAATAATTACAAAGAAATGGCAAGTAACACTGAATTGAATGTGAATTTTTGAATCAGAAAGACTGGAATAGTATTGTCTTGTAAAATGTACTCCAATAATCTTGTAATATAATGTTTTGTTTAATGTTAAACTACTATATATATATTAGGGGTGTAACAGTACACAAACATGACAGTTTGGTACATACCTTGGTCATCACGCTTTGGTATGATTTCGGTAAAGTAGGAGGAAAAAACTAAACATTTCCTTAGGGATTTCCATAGGGATAAAAATCTACATTAGCTTCTGCTCTAAACTATAGAGAGTCATTTTACATTGCTATAAGGTTATTATTAACAACAAAGCCCAAACTTAAATTCAATCACTATTGATTTTTAACTATAATAATCAACACTCAAATTAAAAATGTGTACGCAAATATGTAAATTGCACATGATGCAGTTTTTAAATTAACTTCTAAATTATACAGTTTCTATTTGCTGTTGAAATCAAATCATTACACTTTTGTTTCACAAAAGAAAGTACTTATAGGTTTATTATCTAGTAATTACACATTGTTGACTGTTATTAGTATCTTATTACTGTGTTAAGACAAATTAAACTAAAACACTTAATAAGTGAAACATAACCCAATTCTTGCAAAGAATAATCTCCAATTTCAAAGACATTTTTCGTGGCCCGCAACAACACTGTATTGACCAATCAGAATCCAGAACCAGAACTATGTATTATAGCATGGTATCTTAAGAGTCGATGCATATGTTCTGTCCTCGTCTCTCCCGCCATCAAAAGGCCTAATTGTTCACGATTTCAGCACGGTAAATAACAAGAGTACAGCAGGTAAGCAGCTTTGAAATTTGCCAATTTCAAGGGTGCTCCTCGGATCAAGAGAAATGTGAAGATCTAGTCTGGGGAGTGATGAGCAGCAGGCTTGTCATGCTCCATGAACCGGCCTTGATATACCGCTGATATATAGCCTGAATGTCTGCGGTATAAATTGAAGTATTCAACAAGAAAAAGACAAGAAAGAAAAAACACCTCGACAAAGCCTGCTATTATGCTCAACAATCAGACTTCTTTGTTGGCTTGTGCCAGCACAGGTTGAAATATACAGTGGGATGAAATGAATCACACAAAAACATCACAAATCTATGTTTGAATCAGGGAAGATTAGGGTGCGCCTTGCAATTGAAATTATGAGCCATTTGGATGCCTACAATTTTCCAGCTGAATGGAAGGCGAAGTGGCACGTCGCTCGCTTTTCTCTGCGCTCTTTGTTCCTGCGCGCCGCCTGCTCCAGATTCGCTGCCTTACCTGCCTCGCCAACACATGTGTCATCGCTGATATTCTGCATTACCCCTTTCAAATTGACATTGGGGGATATTCATATTCCTGCGCGAGTCTCTGACGGTACCCATATTCCTATGAAGCCGATCATCCTACGCGCTGTATGTGTGTTTGTGATAGTATAGGAGATCTCAGTTCGTCTCCACACACATAAACCGGTTTGTCATGTTTTCCTTCTCAGACACTTTTCTTGAGCAGCAGTATTCATTAACGGCACAACTTGTGCTCTGGTGCAAATGTTTGACACGCTTGACACGCTTCGTGTTGATGTTATGTAGTGTTTTCACAGTTGTGTTCACAACCAGCAGTCCACCGTAAATATATCCGCATGAGACTTAGTCTGTTCAATAATTCATATCTCAATCTTTCCCTGCATATGAATCCCTCCCTACTGTCACTGCGAAAATTAAGGGGCATTTTTGAGGTCATTTAACAATTATGTTGGCATTTTTTGCTCAAGTGGTGCAAACCTCATTGTCATAATTTTAGAGTGTTGTGGTGGTTGCCATTGCATTGTTAAGGCACCTTTTTCAATGTAATTTTCTGTTTTGTTTCTGCCATAAAACACAAACATGCTTTCTTACAATTTTAGTAATAGCACAGCTGTCTTCAATAAGGCATGCAATTTTTGTAAACATGTCCGCAGCACAAATGGTCTTCAGTTTTATGATCTGAAAAAAGCATACATACATAAACCCTACAATAACAATAATAATTGATTACCTAAATATTTCACATATCTACAGTAATCCTGATCAGCTCAGCATGTTTGATACAGTTTACATACAACACAGTATGTGGCCTAATTTGCTTTTTACACACACACACAAATGTCACAATCTTGGCCCAAAACTATCTCATTTTGCCCTTTGCTGCTTATTTTGCAATGCCATGCATCAGTGATTGCTGTATTTTGTGGTCAGTGTGGTCAACAACTCAATATGCAATGAAAAAGGGTCATGAAACATCTGACCTTTAATACTTTTCTGCTACTTACTGGGATTAGTTTTGGTCAGTCTCTGGATCGGTAGGGCTACACTGAGCAGGAAGCATGCTGATTTAGCCTGTGTCTTGTCTATCGTGATTTATCACAGTTACATTTAGGGCAAATTTGTTTGTCTGGGAGCTGGTGGTGTTGCTTCAGGTTCTTAGCTACTAACACAAACATTTCATGTTTAATCAAATCAAAATATCAAACTCTTCATGTTCAAAATGGAATAATACAACGCGTACTGTACAGTAAACACTGACTACCTTCAACTATATATATATATAGACATATTTTTAAAATGGTATGTGGAATATTTGTCACATGACCATGAATATAGTATGCTTAATTTAACGAGTGATATCCTTATAGAAATTTTTTTTTTTTTGTTGTCCTTCTCCGACCAAGACAAACTTGAACTGAATATATATATATATAATCAGGGCCAAATGTTTTGGCAGTGACATAAATTTTGTGTTTTGCAAAGTTTGCTGCTTCAGTATTTGTAGATTATTTTTCCAAATATTTCTATGCTATACTGAAAAACAATGATAAGCATATCATAAGTTTTAAAGGCTTTTATTGTCAAAAAAAAAATATGAGTCAATATTTACAGTGTTGACCCTTGTTCTTCATAACCTCTGCAATTCACTCTGGCATGCTGGATATTAGCTTCTGGGCCAAATCCTGACTGATGGCGATCCATTCTTGCCTTATTAGTTCTCGGAGTTGATCACAATTTGTGGGCTTCTGCTTGTCTACTCGTCTTTTGAGGACTGACCACAGGTTCTCTATGGGATTGAGATCCGGGGAGTTGCCTGGCCATGGATCCAAAATTTCAATGTAATGATCTTCGAGACACTTCTTTATCACTCTTCCTTTGTGACATGGTGCTCCATCATGCTGGAAAATGCACAGATCATCACCAAACCAATCATGGATCGCTGGAAGAAGTCGTTTTGATATCATTCTTTATTCATGGCAGTGTTTTTGGGCAGAATTATGAGAGAGCCCACTCTCTTGGATGCTTCACTGTTGGCACAACACAGGACTCATGATAGCGTTCACCTTTTATTCTCCGAACAATTGTTTTTTCCAGATGTCCCAAACAGTTGGAAGGGAGCTTCATCAGAGAAAATAACTTTGCACCAGTCTTCTGCTGTCCAATCCTTGTACTTCCTGCAGAATTTCAGTCGGTCCTTGATGTTTTTCTCAGAGAGAAGTGGCTTCTTTGCTGCCCTTCTTGACACCAGGCCGTTGTCCAAAA
>NW_015547702.1:57689-59297 GCF_001515605.1 Sinocyclocheilus anshuiensis
GAGGCCATTTTGATGCAAAGCGATGATGGCTGCACGTGTTTCACTGCAGGTAACCATTGCTAACAAGAGCACAATGATTGGAAGCTCTTCTTCCCTCCTTTTATAGCAATCAGCCTGTTCTTATAATCTAATTATTATGATAATGATTAACCTGACTAGTACTCATTCACACTTTCACATGTGCTGCTGATATGATTAGTCAATAATGCTAAAACTAAAAACATTCTTGAGCAAATATAGTTCACAAATTTTATTAGAAAGAAGTATTATTTTCATATTTATATTAACTATATTGTATCAATATTTTATTTTTAAAATATATATCACTATTTTCCCACCATTATTATAAAAAACCCAGACAACTAAACAAAATAACACGTAATTTACTGGAGTTTCTAGTAAAAATTGCTGCAGTATATTTATAAAATAAAATATTCAACAAATTGATTAAAAAAGTTAAACAAATCAAATGATTCATAGCTCATAACTTCATGACTTGCTCATAAAGACTTCCAGCTCATCATTTTGTGTCAGGATCAAAAAAACAGTGATTTTTTTTGGCCAATGAAGCTTTTAGCAATTATTTAGCAATTTAAAATTGGTGAATTATGAATAGACTTATTATTATTCATTTGGGTATTTATTTAATACATTTGTCTAACAGAGGCAGGGCTATTCAAAATGTCTTTATATATTTTTATATAAAAACTGGCAAATGCAATTAAAATATCTTGGCAAATGTGTTCCCTCCCTCATTGCTCACAGCCAATTAAACACTGTAAAAAAAATAATACTAATAATAATAATATAAATTAAATAAAAATAAATAAATACAAAACATACAAACGTTTGACATTTTAGGTTTTACAGACTTAACTTAAATTCACGATAAAATACCGTATTTCCTTAACTGATGTAATGTTAATAAACCAACATATTGAAGTACTAATATCTGTTTTGAACCATTGTAATGCACTGATAACCACCAAAAACAGATGGTGATGAGAAAGTCACATGATGAACTAAAGCTCATCACAAACAGCTTGTCTGCGAGCTGAGGAGGACAATACTTATTAAATAAAAATAAATAAATACTAAACATACAAACGTTTGAAATTTGTTGTAAAAAGAAAATAAATGACAACTTTACCATAAAGATATAAACAAACTAAAACTGAAATGTTGTTACTATACCATTAGTATAATCTGCATATGTATATGTAAAGATCAATGATGTCAATGACAAACCATCAAATGTGAGTCACACACAGAATTCTGGGAATATCAATTTATAGTTTTCCTTGTAAATAATAAGTATTTTACTGTCAATTCCCATTGCAGCTATTACAGTTTTTAACATTAACCAAATAACAGGTCTTTATCGTAGAATAGAATAGAATAGAATAGAATAGGGTGGAAATTTGTCTTTGGCTATCCATCTATCTCTATCTATCTAAATATCTATCTATCTATCTATCTATCTATCTATCTATCTATCTATCTATCTATCTTCATAGCAACACTCCTATCTATCTATCTATCTATCTATCTATCTATCTATCTATCTATCTATCTATCTATCTATCTATCTATCTATCTATCTATCTA
>NW_015547702.1:59366-78741 GCF_001515605.1 Sinocyclocheilus anshuiensis
GCAGTAAACATTAATTTAACAACATTAGATGTAAGATTAAACCCTAGTGTACACAACTGATAAGAAAAACTTCAAATATGAAATGTCATGCATGGAATTCTGGGAGTGGCAATTTACGGTTTTTCACCATAAATGATACAATGACTTTTTCTTTTTCACTTCCAAAAACCGTATTTTTAACAGTATTTTACTGTAAAATTACATCATCGGAGCAACATCTAGGTCACATTGTGAGGAGAACTGGGGTATTCATAAAATACAAAATAAATAAGTCATCCGTATACACTATAAGTGTTTTAAGTGCCAAAACATCAAAGCAGAAGCACATGTCATTGTATATTGTGCAAACATCTAAGCTCAGTGTCTTGAAACACATGAAAAAAAATCAACAATTTGATCCCATAAGCGGAATTGTCGCTGTTGTTGCATCTGCTAGCACACACATAATGACATGCATACATGTTCATCGCTCGATTTGTTTCTCAGGCTTTTCTGCTGAGAAGGAACTAAACAAACTGAAGCTCGCCATCTGTCTGAGCGTCAGGCTCCTGATCTTTTACTGTTAAAATCACAATCATTTTTTACAGTGCACTTTCAAAAAGGTGACTTATTCTATTTTGATCGCTTCTGTAGACAGCAGTGTTTATATCCAAACTATAAACTTTTATTCCAGTACTTCTGTGATTATTTGAATGTTTGTAACACAGAAATAACAATACAAAAGACTTTGTAAAGATGTTTCATACACGTGAACTGCTCTCTCTGGATCAGCGGCAGCGAGAACGCAGATTTGAATGTCACGGTGTGATTCAAGGCTTTAATTTACATATGTGACCCTGGAGCACAAAAGCAGTGTTAAGTCGCTGGGGTATATTTGTAGCAATAGCCAACAATCAACAATTTGATCCCATAAGCGGAATTGTCGCTGTTGTTGCATCTGCTAGCACACACATAATGACATGCATACATGTTCATCGCTCGATTTGTTTCTCAGGCTTTTCTGCTGAGAAGGAACTAAACAAACTGAAGCTCGCCATCTGTCTGAGCGTCAGGCTCCTGAAGCTCTGAAAACAACATACGCGCTTCTCTTCCACGGGTGACAAGTGTTGGGTTTGTAAGGGACGTTTTAAGGATGGACATCATCCATTATTGGTCTCTCCTGAGAGACATCAAGTGACAGCGGTTGATGAAATACCGTCTACACCTGGTTGGTTATTGTTTGTGTCGTATACTAATTCTCAAAACTCCAGTGCGCTGTATTACAAAGAGGACAGTGAAAAAAAGGCAGGTTGGAAGACACTGGGAGATGATGCAACAAATTTAATGCATCTTCCGAGAGCAGAAGTCAAAGTCGTGACTTTATGTTCTGAGTCAATTTCGAACTTCCTGACCTCAGGAAAAGGAGGCAGGTACAGTAATCGGTGTGCAAACTGGCAGACATCACTGCTCTAAGGAGAACATGTCTGTCACAGCAGCTTATTCATTTTTCCTTATGAATGAACGTCAATCGAATAAATCATCATTATTGCACAGAAAAGGATCATGTTCAAATCGGATTTATGCAGGATGGGCTGTCTAAGCACATTAAAATCGCTGCTTCTTTTGCTTCTTTTCATATTCCTGCAGATTTCCTGTCAGCAGCTTCACATGCCGTTCACACAGTCGTATGCATGTCCCTCGTGTGGTCTGTCACACAGCTGCATTAAAGACTCCAGCGTTAACTCTGTTACCTGCTGGTAGACTCGCCTCCATTTTGTGAAGAACACCAAATGCTAAATCTGAAAGTCGAATGTTCTCGCCTCATGTAGTTTCATTCAAGACAGAGTAGCACAGACAGATACTATTTCACAAAGAGCTTAAAGACATAGTCAAATCAAAATGTATCCTACTTATTTAGCGTTAGTTCACCCCTAATCAAATCAAACAATGTTATCATTTACTCACTCTCATGTACAGAGCCAAGCACATGACCTGTGGAGGAATAAAAAAGATGATCCGTAGCCACAAATTTGTTCCCACTACTTATTAAACTGTTCCCTCACTTTACATTTAAACAAGGGAATTAATTAGTACTACGTGACCATGATTTAATTAAAATGAGGGAATGCATTAATAAAAATTACCACAATAGTGGGTATAACGTGTGGGAATTAATTCTAAATCGTGGCCACAATGTCTAATTTGTCTTCCTCATGGCTGTACTTGTCATTCCAAACCCTTTATTTATTTTATTTTATTTTTTTATTTTTTTTAATTGACGCATGAAATACAAAATAAATTATGCAGAAGAACAGTGGATAGTGATTTATAATAGAATAATCAAATTACCATATTCTACATCAGGGGTACTTAAGTTCAAAGGCCAAGCGGGCCACATTTAAATTACATAAAATGCGAAGGGCCACAAATTTCAATTTGCATCATCAGACTTTATTTAAGACAATATTTGCAGATTTAATCAGCGGCAGCGCGAACGCAGATTTGAATGTTACAGTGTGATTAAAGCTTTAATAGACATAACTTAGCTGAATCCTGTCATTTATGAACAAGATTGCATGGGTAATTGAATATGTTCATGATCTGGCTATTTATTTAAATATCCAACAATATACGACAGTAAACATACGACGCGACAATATATGGTTTAGCTGTGTTCTTCAAAACATCTCTGGTATTTTCATAATAATAAAGTATATTTATAATCCAATGCTAATCGAAATAGCCTTTATTACCGTATAGAATACATTATCTGCTCGTTCTGTGACAAAAACCGCACATCAGATCACAAAAGTTATTTCAAAAAACGCGACTGATTTTGTTGAGTAAAATCATGTTATTAAATGTCCTCTTTTGTTGGACAACGCTTCTTTTTAAGTTGTTTGGGGCGTGCCGCGTGTCGCTTTTTAATTGCACGTTTGTTACAGCGCTTGCAGAGATCGAGCAGCTTTTACAACTGCGATTGTATACATTTAATTAAAAAAATCAAACTGCCTAATATTTTGCGTGCAAATTGTAATAAAAATACATTAATCTTCAGCATGACACGGGCCACAAAATGAATGCAGACGGGCTGGATGCGGCCCGCAACCCCTGTTCTACATAATATAAGCCATAATGTTGCTTATAATGAATGCCACTATAATTTACATTTGTTTTATACTTATAGTTTTCATGTTCTGTTGTGAAGTGAGAGGATTATTTTTTTTACACAATTTTACTATTATTCCAGAATTGAATAATAAAATGTGACTTATAAACCTTACTTTCCAGAAAAAAATAATAATAAATAAACTAACTAACACTAGCTTCTCTATTCTTATTCTTTTTCTATTTTATCTATTCCTTTTCTTTGTATTTATTATACAATTAGCAAAAGCAAAAAGGCCTCTAACACTAGCTTGCTCTATTATTTTTCTATTCTTTCTTTTTTCTTTTTATTTATTATATAATTATACAAAAACCCTTGCTACGTGTACTAAGTTAAGCTAACTCAATCTTGTTATAGCACTTGCGTATCATTGCTCTTTTGTTGATTTTGTTTGCTTCCATTGTCCTCATTTGTAAGTCGCTCTGGATAAAAGCGTCTGCTAAATGTAAATGTAAACTTATTTTGTGTTTTACAGTCTGAACATGATATTTATATATGTATATGTGTATGTATTTATAAGCGCGCACACACACACACACACACGCAAATAGCATCATAAGCAAATGATGCCTTAAAATCCTGTCTCCTCAGCAGCTTAATAGGTTTTGGAATAGAGCACGTTACTTTCTGTAGTGAGGAGGTCAGTGTGAATTTATTGCTCTCCTCTTTGACCTGGTTGAGGATGAGGTGGTTCTGTTAGCTCATGTCTATGTCACTGCTCTTGGACTGAGTTAATCTGTTTTCTCCATCAGCGGTTCAAAACCAGTCCACTCTCTTTTTCATTAAGGGCCTGACAGAGTCCGAAGGCGGAGTGGCAGTGCTGGCAGAGAACTCAAGACATCCATCTCACAGCTTGGCTTAGAACATACAGACACACGCAGATAAAAAAAATAAAAATAAATAAAAACATACACAGCAATGTACAAGCACCCAAATAATGTCCCAGTCAAAGCTTTACATGTTTGTATTTGTCTGGCAGAAACATATGGAGTAGGCTTTATTATTATTATTATTATTATTAGCTAAAAATTTACTCATCCTCAAGCCATCCAACATATAGATGAATTTGTTTCTTCATGGAAACAGATTTGGAAAATGTAGTATTACATCACTTGCTCAGCAATGGATCCTCTGCAGTGAATGGGTGCCGTCAGAATGAGAGTCCAAACAGCTGATAAACACATCACAATAATAAGGACTCTTATTTTAGCCTAAAGCAATGGTTTGAAATTAAAAACGTCTTGATGGATTTGTTTCTTACAAACACGCAGCATTTTGCTTCACAAGATGTTAATTGATGGACTGGAGTGGATTACTTTTGGGTTATTGTGATGTGTTTATCAGCTGTTTGGACTCTCATTCTGACGGCACCCATTCACTGCAGAGGATCAATTGGTGAGCAAGTGATGTAATGCTTAATTTTTCTTAATCTGTTCCAATGAAGAAATAAACTTATCTACATTACTTAGATGGCATGAGAGTAAGTACATTTTCAGCAAATTAAAATTTTGGGGTAAACCATTGCTTTAAGCTGTTTCTGTTATTCTTTAGTTACGTAAATACGTAGTTTCCATGGAGTCTGTATGCGCAATGCATTATACAAATATCAATTGTAATGTTTTATAATACACCCTATACTTTCTTGCAAAAAGGAACCAGTTATAATACATTTAATTACAGCTTCAAAGGAAATAATGCACTGAAACCCTTTCTTATACTTGCATGATACTCTTTGAAGGTAAAACCATAAATAAGTAACTATTATGATGAATAATAAAACTATGGTTACAATTATTAATGAACAGATGGGGAAAAAAACTGCTTAAAAGAACAAACATAAATATTATAAGGCATTTTAAATGTCTTTATAATGCATTATATATACAGATTCAATGAAAGTATATTTTTCTGTATTTTTACATTTTCAGTGTTATTGTAATTTTCTTACTATGTTGAGCTTCTTTACTAGCTGTATGTGACAACACTAGAATTTCGATCAACACACACACACACACACACACACACACACACACACGCTGAAGATGAAAGGCCTGCAAAGATCCATATATGAACCAGCCAAGTAAACAGCTCCACTATATCATTCCAATCAATATTCTTGTGAATCTTTTCATCCTGTATGAACAAACCACCTCTGAACTCGCAGGCCTCATGCAGAACCACACCAGTACAGGAGACGCGTGCTGTGCCTCCTGCTTGCTGCGGAAACACCCCTTATTTATCTGAAAGAAAGACAGACAAAGCGAGAAAGGGAGAGAGGGAGGGATGGGTCCTCTCCATCTGTCTACGCAATCTTCCGGGGGCTAATTATCCTAATCCCCGGAATCCAGGATGTGGGTTGGTGGCATGCTCCACGTCCCACGACACCAGCGTTTTGCCTCCCAGTTAAATGTGAAAATTAATTACTGGGGGTCGTACGCCGAGGGGAGTACGACCATGACAGAAGCGCTGCTCCCTCTCATCACAGGCAGCTACATGAGGGGGCAGTGTGTGTTTTGGTTCATGTGGTCAGTGCACGTCAGACCTAATAAACGTCCAAAGGTAACGCAGCCTGAACAGAACGCAACACTCTTTCGGGCTTTAAACTGATGCAAACAAATGACTGTAATCAGTATCATGGAACCGACTGGACTGTATATTTGAATCGGTTTATTAAAGGGAAAGTTCACCCAAAAATTTAAATTTGATGTTTATCTGCTTACCCCCAGGGCATCCAAGATGTAGGTGACTTTGTTTCTTCAGTAGAACACAAACGAAGATGTTTAACTCAAACCGTTGCAGTCTGTCAGTCTTATAATGGAAGTGAATGGGAATCACGGCTTTGAGAGTAAAAAAAACATACACAAACAAAACCAAATTAACACTAACATCACACTGCTAATTGAGATTGTAGATAGATTGTCAATGGTCCATTTGAGAGATAGGTGGCGGTAATGCACTTATAAGTCTGCGATCTGCTGTAAAGCAAGAAGAAGAAGAAGACACGTCCCGTGCCGGCTGTTGATAACGCGCTCAGGACATTGCGGTGAATCAGAGGTAAAAAACAATATAAATACTGTTCAGTTTCTTGCACAGACCGATCGTTTCGTGTCTTTACACATCAATGTATCGTCACGAGCCGCAGGGTTTAATTTGGTTTTGTTTGTGTATGTTTTTTTGACTCTCAAAGCCGTGATTCCCATTCACTTCCATTATATGACTGACAGACTGCAACGGTTTGAGTTGAAAATCTTTGTTTGTGTTCTGCTGAAGAAACAAAGTCACCTACATCTTGGATGCCCTGGGGGTAAGCAGATAAACATCACATTTTCATTTTTGGGTGAACTATCCCTTTAATCGCGTTTGCTCTCTAAATCGCTATTATTATTGCTTATACTTAGCATTAGGGGTTCGTTCACATTTGTTCCAACTATAAACTATACCACATAACCTTATTTGTGCTACAGACATATTAGATATCACAATCTGTGTGGCTTCTTGAGGAAAGGTGTGCTATTACTTTTCAAAGCAATTGGATTTACCGTTTTCACCTGGTGGACAATAAAATGGGTGGAAATAAAAATCACATAGACTTACACACTGAAGAGAGACCGGAGCAATATACAGACCAGAATATCCAATACAGGCTCACTGGAAACATGTGTCTGCGGCGGCATTTTGTCAAAATGATATTACATCGCTTGCATGTTTTGGAAGAGTTTCAAAGTGAAATGTCCAGTGAATAGAGCAGTGCATAGAGTATTTTGTTTGATCAGAAACAGATAAACTTGAATCGGACAACATTTTATTACGTATCATGGCAATTCAGAAAAGAAGATTTGGTGTAGCAACCATGCCATTTTAGCTTGCTTCGAAGTCTTTGGGCTCTTTTATCATAACTTTGGATTTATGGGACTTGTACCCAGCACTCCACATCGCAAGTGCAATGCTGTACCAGGTGGGCTACCGAGCAAGTTTACTATGGCATTATGTGATATAAATGTGACAAACAATTGGTTTACAAATCATAGAATATGGTGCTAATAAAAGTCATTGTTTTACTGCTACCATTGTTTTTAGCTAGAAACTGCCGTGGATTTTATGTATAGCCATATGTTGAGAATATCATAGAGACTTTTGAATTGGACAATAAGCAGCCACACAGAATACCCTAGAAAACATATAGAAACCATAGCAAATGTATCCTGGAAACCCTTTGAAACACCTTAGCATTGTGAGCTTTGTAGGGGTGAGCACCACTCAATTTTCCTGAACATGTCTAATTAATGATTTAATCAGTCATCCCGCTGTGTCAGTCCTAATGATTCCTACAAAATGAGGAATAAATTGCATTTCTGTCAAGTTTACATTAGCAACAGTTCAGGCCAGTCCTCAAAAAGGTCTCCTTTAGCTCTTAAATCGTGTTGTTAAAACGAACAACGTGATAATCAAATAGTATCTTCTTATTTTCAGTTGTGCGACCTCCCGCTATGCGGAGCTACGATGCTGTATCACGTCCACAAAAGAAATCGAAAAAAAAAAAAAAACATCTGTGTGGCTCATCTAATGAGCACATGTTTGTAGAACATTTAATATTTACAACGAAATCAGAGATTTAACTTTTAGCAAGTTGGCCAAACACGCAATGGATGTGCATAAAAAATACCCACAGGCAAGTCTCTTATCCATTCCCTCAGTTCTTCCCAATTTTTCTTCTCTATCAATTAAACAAACAACGCTGCGATTGTTTTAGTCTCTAGCCGACAGTCATGCAATCAAACAGAAATGCTTCCCAAACCCGATGCGTCACGTAAGAACAGCTGCCCGCTTTTCTCACTTTAATAACAGCTTAGTAAGTCAAAGTGGATACAAATGTGAAATTGCCTCCAAAAGGAGGAGCGTTTCCTGTCAGCTCGGCTTATTTTCAGCTCATGCTCTCAGCGGCCTTCTTCTCCTCCAGACATCGTTCCCTTTCCCGCAACACTCAGCGCGGCCTGTCACCAACCACCCAATCAACTGTGCACCGAATCAGAGAAGGCATTTTTCCCCAGTGGTGCAATTAACCCCTAGCTGTGGGTAAGTTGCCCCCTTTGGCAGGTCTGTCCAGAAACACAGTGGCATGTTCCTAAAGAGGAAACCCCTAGTATCACGCTACGCCCTCTATCTTGCCTTCAGCGAGTCCCAGCCTAACATCTGTGTGTCATGTCACATCGAGAGAGATGAGCCTGATGGCTGAGCGGGAGTCAAAAAAACAGAGAGCCTATTTTTCCGAGATTGAACGTGTCTCTTACTTAACCGCTTTGTAAAATTGAATGTCCTCTGAGTAATTGAGAGCTGTAGGGTTTTCTGGAGAAAGCTGTTTTCACCCGATCAGATCAGCCGACGACAGACTGCCGTGAAGAAGAGCAGGTGTTGAATAAGGTCGCCTGTCAGCAGGGTCACCCTTAGCTGGGCTGGCAATCGAACAGCCAGAGACAGCGGTGTGCCACGTGTGATAATGTCATTCTAGGTCAATGTCTACATGCAGTGACCATCCCGTATCCGACAAGATTCCCTCCCGCCGCTTCAATGCGACTTCAAAGACAACCTAAAAAGTAAACATTCACCCTGTTTAGTTTCTTAATAGGTCTTGTCATATGTCACCCCAAAGTAAAAGAAAAGACAATTATATTGTAATTAAAACAAAACCTATTTCTGACACATTAAGACTGAAAATAATTTCATTAAAAATAGGCTTCATTTTCATATGCACAATTTAATTTATTTTGTGAGATTCCATGTAAACAACTACAATCATTTTGTGAAAAATTTCAGTTTTTATAACCATTAAAATAAGATGCTCTGCCTCTGAAACAACTGCTTTTTTTCTGTGTACCCATATTTTCTAGAAAATAAGTTGCACTGCATCAAAATTGCATTGTTGAGAGAGAGAGAGAGAGAGAGAGAGAGAGAGAGAGAACAAAACATGATCAGTGTGAAAGTCACATTTTATTATTACATTCAGTTCTAAACAAATTTATTTAAGGCAAAACTGAAACTACTTTAGTGTGTGTGAAATGTGCCAAACAAATAAACGTGGGTTCATGTAACTCTCTTATTTGGTACAAATCTAAATGTGTGTGTGTTTTGTTTTATGCAGGTTTTGCATACCTTATTAGTATTATACTTGTTAATTGCATTATACAAGTCACTTTGGAATATAAGTCGCAGCCCGTATCTGATGACAAAAAAATAAATAAAAATGCACTTTATGTCAAATTGTCTCCAAAATGCAAAACAATGTAAATTGCGATGGATAAAATCAAGAAATTAAGCTCCATCACCTCATTATATCAAGCCAAATATTGAAAACCTGAAATTTTCATCATTAACTCTCCCTGACTTTGTTCCAAATCTTTGATGGAGATTTTCGGTAATTAAAAGCTTTTATGTGTCGTAACACTTTAGCATAGGGACCAATTCTCACTGCTTATTAGCATGCCTATTATTAACATATTGGCTGTTTATTAGTACTTATAAAGCACATATTCTGCATGACCATATTCTACATCCCTAATCTTACCCAATACCTGAACTTAACAGCTTCCTTACTATTAATATGCAGCAAATCAAGAGTTTATTGAGGCAAAAGTCATAGTTAATGATTTGTTAATAGTGAGAATGGGACCTTGAAATAAAGTGTAACCGTATGTGTATATTCACATATATCGCATGATTTCAGAAGACTAGCACATAGATGGGTTTGGAACGACATGACTGAGTAAATGATGACAGAATTTTAATTTTAAGATATACCAACCATTTAAATGCATTCAGAGGTGTTTCATGTTGTCTTTAACACATGCAGCCATTGAGTAAATGATGACAGAATTTTAATTTTAAGATAAACCAACCATTTAAATGCATTCAGAGGTGTTTCATGTTGTCTTTAACACATGCAGCCCCAGTGCTCCCACTCTGAACTAACTATCTGCTGGATTTATTAAGGCTTAATTGTTTGACAGAAAATCACAAGCTAATACTGCAGCGTGGGGTTGATTAAGGTAACAGGTGGTGACGACCTTGGTTGACTACGAGGACTTTTCTACACCAAAATGAAATTAGCATTCTCCATAAGTGCGCACATGCTGAGCTGGACAGATAGAGGTGAGATCCCACCCTTAAATAGACCCATTAGGGTTTTTTTTCCCTGTTCATTAGCTGCGTAAGTGCCTTAATTGATGCTCATCCCACAGACAGATGACTTTCTGATTAGCAAATGCCATCTTCTGCTTGCCAGGGGAACAATGATCTATTTGTTCTGCACGAGTCTCAAAGGTACTATTGCCTGGTAGTGGTCAAGTCGGTTCCTGCTTATATGACACCTTGTGCAGGCGAAGAGAGGCCTGTGAGCCTGTGGCCAGAACAGTTAGAGCTGTTAATAACCGGCCCTGCTCTCTGTCTATTTAGCTGCTAAAGCTCAGGCTTGCTTTACACTGAGCCCTCTACCTCAATAGTACACATCTTGACTTGAAAGCAGTGTAAGTGTTATATTACTTGACATATGTTTTAAATATTAAGCTTAAGTGTGCAATTTTGAAGCAAGTTGTGAGAATAATAACTGTTTTCAACCAGCATCCGCCATTAGTCAGACAAACACATGGCCACACCCCAAATTCACGCCATTGGTTGTGGTGGATTTCACGAAAGCATTGTTAGCCAACTATGGGCTCAGGTTCCATCAATACCAACATAGTTCAATTTTTTTTTTTTTTGTTTACTAAAACCATAGTTACAATGAACATTTGCAAACAGCATTGCAAATTTTGTTTTTGAAACTATAGCTTTCAACATGTGCTTTGAAAATGCTTTTGGCGTTAAAATAGTACCGTCAGGATTTACTAAAGAAGCGCAGTGAAGAATTAGTGTTGAAAAGATGTGGACAGTTTTTTTTTGCGCCTGACCTTATTGAATATGCATTTGTAGGAGTTTCCCTTTCAGAGCGAAAATGTATAGGAGGGAAGTATTAAAATGAATCATGCAATGCAATTTACTAATGTTTGCGCCTGTCAAATTACTAGTAGTTGTGCCATTATTTAAAGCCCAAAAAAGCATGTCTTCAACTATTTTGCTCCTGTGTTGTAAGTAGATCACCTGCACCTGATGAGCATCGGCTCTGCTTACAATTTGCTCTGTGCTTGGTATACAGCATTGGTCAATTGGTAAATGAGATGTTGCGTTTGTGTTTTTCAATTTGCGCGTTGTCGGTAAATCAACCACATACATTTCCACGCCCATCGGTCTTGTTTTAGAATTGTGCTAATTTGGCTCATAGTTTCTTTGTTAGTATGACTTTAATAGATCACACTTTTGGGCACAGTAAGAAAGGTAATCATTTCAATCTTTCATTCCATTTAAATATATATATATACACATATACATTGCAATCCATATACTAGTGTGTTGAGAATCAGCACTGATTTTGAAGAGTGTGATTGTACATACATTTGTAATGGCACCCCAGAGTATGACATAAGAGGGAACCTGCAATGAATCAGATATCACATAAAGCAAAAACGACAGGGAACAAATATAGTGAAGTAGTCCACAGATGCCATGTTTATTACAGCAGCATCACGGAGAAATGAAGTTGTCAAGAAAGCGGCTGATTGAATGAAGCACGTGTACGGGAGTAAAGTGTATACCAATTACATACTGCATAACTTGATTTAAACAGCTTTCTGTTGTCCGTGTAAATGAACTATAATTATCTGACATTAATTTGGATCTCACATAAATTAATTAGCAGAAGTTATTACTCCACCACCTGCATGTGATATCATTAATGTCACAGTCCTATATTTTTGAGCCAATTTGGTTCAAATGATGGAAATGCGACCATGTTTTGGGAAACAGTTGTGACTGGTTAGTTCATTTCTCCAACGATACATCATACAATGGTGGTTAAGCACCAAATTACGTCATTATATAGGAAACACACCCCTGGTTGGGATGATTCATATTTTGCACCACAGAGACCTACAAATGGCTTACTAAAAGTTAGCTGTAAACATTAAGAAATGATTTTAACACTGGAAAAATAACTCCCTTCACATTCCATTCATATGTCACAAATGCAGATGGCTGAAACATAACAGGTAAAATACAACAACTTTTGTCCATCTTCGAGTGCACTCAACAGACAGGTCAATCCCTTTCATCGACAACTGTCTGTGGTCTCCATTGGTTTACATTATGAACATTTAACATTATGTGATTAACTGACAACACAACAAAAGAAAACAATGCATCCATTTCCAAAAAACATTTTTTTAACTTGCATTTCATAATGAGTTTAGTGTTGACTCATTTTCCATGAATTCTTTATTGTGAATAGAAATGTGTGCAAAAGATTGAGGCTGATTAGAGGACAGGAAGGATGCACTCGATGCATCCTTCTAGATACAGCGAATGAAGGGAGCTAAACAAAGTCTGCATTCCAAGTATCCTTCAAATTCAGACACTGCCCAACGATGCTTTATGATGGGCAGCCAGGATATGCAGGCTTACTTCTGATTGACAAACAGCCACTGTATGACCTCTCAGTGCGAGTAAATCGATGGTTTCCTCATAACAAAAAAAAAAGAGAGAGAGAGAAAAACACTGTAGGTCTGAAAGTGACATGTGTAATGTAATTCATTAGGCGCATATTTTTTCAAAATCAAATTTCATACACTAATCTAAATATCACCGCTAGTTTCACACCAATACACTACAGGAAACGAATAAAGTTTACCAGCAGTTTCATTGATCCTTAAAGCTAAACAGCTATCTGTGCTCAGCAGCATACGCTTGTCCCCCATGTTTGCACTCGGGCATTCAAAATTACATTAATTACCATCTGGAGAGACAATCTCTACAACAAAAAGAGCACAACAACATCTGACTGCCAGGTACACCGCAAGGCATATAACACGCTAATGTATCCCATTACACCCCATTTGGCAGAATGGGTATTCTCTTTGTTGAATCCCAACACCGCTCCCAGATTTTGCATGGACTCGGCATAATGGTTCTGGGCTTTATTCTCTTTCTTTATGAAAGATACGCGGGTAACCCTGCTGAGAGTCATTAGGAGAGCATTTACGCGGGCCTTTTTACCCTTTTTACCCACAGACATTTGCAGTCTTGTTACCGTGGCGCTTTGAAGACTCCACAGAGATGCTCCGCCTGTAAAAAGAGGCCTGGAGCCACTCGAACAACACACCAAAAGACCGTCCAGCTCCTGCCTGGATACCCTGGTAATATTTTTAAAGAAGATATGGACTTTGTAATACCCCTTAAAGTAGATAGGCTTTGGAAAAAAATGGAAGAAGTCCCTGGCAGCCGAGGGTTGGACATAAAACAAAAAAACGGTCGTTTGGCCTGCTTTTGCGGAGCATGAAACATGAATTAGCACGCTGTGACGCTGGCGGTGTGGGGGAAATCACAGCGTTCTCTCTTGGCTTCTCTTCTCTGGCCGCC
This sequence comes from Sinocyclocheilus anshuiensis, assembly GCF_001515605.1. Classification (NCBI taxonomy): domain Eukaryota; kingdom Metazoa; phylum Chordata; class Actinopteri; order Cypriniformes; family Cyprinidae; genus Sinocyclocheilus; species Sinocyclocheilus anshuiensis. The sequence goes on from NW_015547702.1 coordinate 73,015, forward strand.
ACATTACCATTCTGTCCTAAAATTGAATCTGCAACTGATTTGAATTCCACCACTGTATAACCTCTTATTTATTCATTGCCTTTCTCCCCCTACATACCATTAAATCTAATAATTCGTTTTCAATACTGCTACAGCACGGTCGGCCAACTCCACATCCTCGGGCTCATGCTCCAGCCATGAAGAGTGAAAAGAAAACGAATGAGAACATGATCAATAATGTTTTAAATACCATATTCCGTCATTGCTTTGATAGCTAATGTCGAGGCTGTGTGTGCGAGTTGTTGGTTTGGCCGTTTATTTAGACAGCCCACGTGAATAATTCATTGTGGTAATGAGAACAGCAGATTCTATGAACATTTTCTTAGACACCTGCTTCCTTAGGAAACTAACTGTATTGTCTAATTAGGCTTATAACTGTGACAAAACACCAGAGACTACCGAAAGTACAGTTTATGCTGGTAAAAATAATATATCACTGAAAAATTGTGTGTATTAATGCTATTATTACGCATAAAGAAAGTCTCAAAATGTCAGGTTGACGATGCAAAGTTTGTCTTCTCAACAATTCAAAGGAGGTTAAAAAAAAAAAAAAAAGTGGATCCAAATGTAATTCATTCTCAAAATAAACAGATGATCACACAGCACAGTGAAAATGACAGTAACTTTTTTTGATGTAAAAATATATTTTCACGCTCACACTGGAATTGATAAAGCACATATGACAAGCTTCCAGGCTTGATCAGCATTTTCATTATAAAAATGCATCATAAAGAACATTGTTTTAAACATATTTCAATGAAATATAAAATAAATCATTAAAATAAATAATAAAATAAATACAATAAATAAAATAAATCAATAATTAAATTAAATTAAATTAAATTAAATTAAATTAAATTTCTGACCTATGGTTGTTTAAATAATGCCAGATAACAAATATGTCACATTATGTCAGATAACAGATATCAGTGTGACATTTCAGGTACACTTACTCGTACAGAGCTGCGAGTTCCTCATGTCAAAATGACACTGACCTATGGTTGTTTAAATAATGCCAGATAACAAATATGTCACATTATGTCAGATAACAGATATCAGTGTGACATTTCAGGGACACTTACTCGTACAGAGCTGCGAGTTCCTCATGTCAAAATGACAATGCGGAACAAAGTATACAAGCTTACTCTTAAATTCACATTTTAAAAGTCTGGCTGAATATAAATGCAGAAGAAAAACAATCCGCATGCACTGCAGCAAAGCGCACAAAATATGTTTTTTTGTTTTTTTTTATCAAGACATCCATTAATGGGTAAACATGTCACATAAGACTTATTCTTCAATTATGATGGCATAAAGCAACGCTGCTGCAGTATTCACTGCCTGCCCATGGACATTATTCATGCTAAACGCTCATTGGTAAATTTACAATGAAATGATACAAACTAAAAGCAGCTTTACTGTGCTCATTATTATCTGATGTATAAAAAAAATAATAATAATGAAACAATTGAAGTTAGTGGTACAAAGACCAAATAACAGCAACACATGCTGCTCGTACACCATTACAGGGCCATTGTAAGAATAAAAGGACTAGTTTATGCACAAAACAATAATGCAATTCAAATGGCAAAACCTCCAAAGAGGCCCGTATGCAATTACACTGAAGCATGTTTAGAAAATTTAAATCAAAGCTCTAAATCAGATGTAACATCTGCGATCTTCTATTGAAATACAAAACGAGATTCCCGCTTGAAATATTGCCATGAAACAACTACTCAATCACACATCACAGCAAATCAGCCGAGTGGTATGTCCCATATTTGCAACCTAGAGAGCACTATGTGAAATAGACATCATTTTATTCTGTATATATTCTGAGCTGTAACTACATACACATTCAGACTTTCGTTTGCACTATATATATAATGTAAAATGACACATCCACTTAAACTGACAGCGACTCTAGAATTGTTTCCAAAGTAACGCCCCTTAAGGGAAGGACATCTGAAGTATGTATACAGCCTGTTGTCATGAATTTTTTTATTTATGAATTTGGTAGACACTTTTATCCAAAGCAATTTACACTGCATTCAAGGTATATAAGGTGTTGCATTCTCTGGGAATCGAACCCATGACTTTGGTGTTGCTCGTGCCATGCTCTTCTGTTTGAGCGTCGTGAAGGCTCATGGCAAGGTGGTTTACATGGTTTACATAGTAATTTAAGCCAGCAAGCATGCTTTAAAAAAAGCAATAAATCACAAGGGGCTGCACATAACATTATTTTAACAAGGATAATGAGTACAATCCACTTTAACCATTACTGTAATATGGACATAACTGTTTTTACATATTTTTTGCCAAATAATATAGTTCAACTACTTTAAACAAGGCTCAGTTTACAGTCAGAATGATCCATTTAAGGCAAGGAACATGTGAATAGGGTAAAATTGTGTATATGTAACCATACTTTCCCCAGTTTATTAATCATGGCATATTACTTTTTTTGTATTATAATTTTATACATTTTCTGAATTGTATATATTTATGTAAAAACACGACATCTTGTATTTCTGTAAAAAAAAACAAAAAAACATTCAGAATATTGATGTTTGGTGCATATAAAGAGATTTTGGAGTGAGTTTGAAAAAAAATGCAATTGAAATCTACACATGCAACAATATAAAGTGTAATAAAACAAACACTTAAACGTATATGTTGGATGTTTTCTTTCCACTAGTCTAAAAAAAGGCGAGTTATGGAAGCAAAATCGCCCAAAAATCTCAAAACTGACCAGTGCCTGGAAAAAAAAAAAAATGGTTTTGCCTGTAGCGTCTTGCCTTCCCTTTGCATTCTCATTAATTGGCATCAGTCAGAGTTTCTGTGTCCTGCCAGGGAGGTCCATGCAGGTCAACTGTCCAAAACTATTTTTCATCAGCAATGTCTCCAATACAACCGAGAGCAAAGGTCTAATCTGGTTTGCCTTTAGACTGGGATTTATTGACATTTAGAGTAGACATTTTTAATTTTTTATTATTTTGGTGAGAATGCACAAAAATCTTTGAAAAATCCAATCTCACATTCACCAAATCTGGACACATAAGACAAACCGCTTTCAGCTGTCACTTATGATGTCCCTGCGATTATTATGCCGTCACGAATATTCATCCATTTTTAAAGGTCCTCACCCAGTCTTCACTGAACAAACATGGAATGCTACTGCAAACTACTGTTCTGCAACTGACTTCCACTTCTTATGTTAATGCAGTTTAGAGAGCAATCGGGATTTATTTTCCTCGCCCTCTCCTCTCTTGCAGCGACACAGGTCTATCATCAACACAGACACGTAGTCCTCCGCACTAGCACGTTTAATTATACAAATTCAGTATTGTCACATTGTAATCTTCTCTGAGGGGACAATAGGAAGGACATTTTCACAGGGCAAGACAGGAAAACTAGAAAAAAATGACTTGCATGCAAATGCATGAACAATGTACAAACTAGATAATTGTAGAGGAAGAACCCGAGACAGGCTGCAGGAAGAGAGAGCTCATCTCATCCTCTCCAATGGAAAGAGAGAATGTGTGAAGAGATGCCGCTGACAAAAACATTAGGGCACAGATCCAGCTAGACACAATTCTAGCTTCTACCCGAAGGGCTACGGAGTAGACATAGAGAGTTTGGGGATGATGGAAAAAATAATAATTCGGACTCCATTTTCAACTGAACACAAACTTGCCTGCAGCTACAGTCACCACTTCATTTAAAAAAAAGATTAGATAATAGTTGGCAGCCGGTGAAATGCAATTGCACACATCAAGGGGAAGACAGTAACCTTAAAAAATTATGCATTTTTGCAAGAGGTGGGTTGTAACACACACAAAAACACAAATAAACATTATTTTGTTAAAACATGACAAAAAATGTATACCAACTCCCATCAACCCATTTCCCCAAACATACATTTTTTGTACAAATTTGTAAAAATTGAAAAAAACTTTGAAAAAAAAAAAAAAACACAATACATACATGCAAAATACATAAATACACAAAACTGTGTGTCACTTTCAAAATTGTGCCAACTATGTTGTCTGATATATTTCTATAACTTTTCATATTTAGGTTTAAATTTGTTACAACCAGCCCATGTCTCCCCTACTTCAGTAAAAAACATTTGTATTTTCCCAACATATATGACAAACAACTTAAAGCACACAGAGCTACAGTACCACAAAGAGATGCATCTCTGTATGAAGCTTGATATGGTGAAGTAACATTGATCTCCATCAAAGGCACTGGTTAGATAATAGTTTATGATGGGTTGGAATGGAAAGGTCATTGTAAGTTCACCTTGAACTGCAAACTGTAACTAGCTTCTATGCAAACTGTACGTCCAGCACCTACTGGCTATTATTAAAGTCAATATTGAGACTTTGTCCTCAAGATATGTTAACGACATTCAGAGTTGTGTTCTGTATTTAGTATTCCCTAGCAGTTTCCGCCCTACAGAGGAAATGCATTTCCATTTTTTTTTCCCACATTGTCTGGTGTGAGCTTGTTCCTCTATTTGTCTGGTTAATTAGTCTTAAACGTTCTGATAGATAGTCTGAGATTCAAGGCAAAAGTAGATATCACAATGAAATGAAACTTCCGTGAATACACTCTCCCACGAGAATAATACACTAAAGAAAAGAACATTGAGTCCTTCATATAGATTAACAAAAGAGAAAATGGCTTTTTCTTCCTTTCATTTTCACATTCTCTTACTTTCAATCATGTCTCCAAATGAAATTATTGTGAATGCTATTAGAGATATTCTATTAAAATTGCCTTGCTAAAAAAGTCATTACAGCGCCTCCATTTTGTGGACGGACCATGTGATAGTTGAGAAAAAGCTGGTTTCCATGTCAGTCATTGCTCAAAACCTGACAGCCAGAGAGCAACTAGCAGTGGTGTAATGTAACGAAGTAATAATACTTTGTACGGTACTTAAGTATTTTTTGGGAGTATCTGTACTTTACTTGAGTTTTTATATTTCAGCCAACTTTTACTTTTACTCCACTACGTTTCCTAATTAAAATGCATACTTTACTCTGATACATTTCCCCGAAGCCTATTCATTACTTACTACAAAATATTCAGAAGTCAGAAGAACATGGACTGCAGCAAAGCAGGTTTGACGAATCAGTGGTCTGGCGTCTGCAAGTTAGACTCCTAAAAACACCTTTGCTCATTTGCAAACAAGTGCGCGCACAACCGTGAATGATTCATTTTCCACTCAAGTCGAGTCTGGGGTGTGCGATACAGCATCGCATGCGATAATATGGTAAGTGTTGTTGCAATGATGTGCGATCTGACATTATCAAGTAGGCTATATCACCAGATCACACACAGAGTGCACACACATTGATTTATTAGTCTATTAAAACTCAAAATTAGTTCAAGGCATTCGAAATTGTAGACGGCAAAAATTCTTCGGTATGCTTTTTATATGTATATAATTTAATATAGTTAACTTAATCTATATTACACAAAGAGTACCATTTTTCTGCAGATATCAGCGTGAACACATTTAATAATCATTTTATACAAGTTAAGTAAAGCAATACGTGACTTATATTTTAGACATAATATTGCATGTTTTTGCTCAATTTTGCCAACGAAAATAGTCCCAAACAAAGATCACAGCAGTGTTTTGTGTCTCTGAGCAATGGTGTTTACTTATTGAAT
>NW_015547702.1:79162-88570 GCF_001515605.1 Sinocyclocheilus anshuiensis
TAGACATAATATTGCTTGTTTTTGCTCAATTTTGCCAACGAAAATAGTTCAAAATAAAGATCAGAGCACTGTTTTGCGTCTCTGAGCAATGAACAGTGTTTACTTATTGAATGAATCAGCTTTTTGAATGAATCGGTTGAATCTCAATGACTCACTCATTAACAGTCACTTGCTGTCACCTACTGGCGGTTTTAATTTCACATTTTGACTTTTTTTTATGTTTTAAATTATTTCAAATATCAGTATTCAACGTTTTATGTTAAAAACAAAACATTAGGCCTATTTATGCATCTGTAACTGCAGTTTAAATGCATCCATGTCCCCTCTGAGATGCATTAAACTGTGTGAATACATCTAAATGTTATTTCAGATGCAGATTCCAAAAATGTTTTCTTATGTTGGAATGAAAGACACTAAGTACCAGATGAAGTGCTTCTTATTCTTACCCAAAAATACAAAATGGAAGAAAGAGTTAAAACTGAACACAATCTTGCTACTAAAGCTGTGTATGAACATTTTTTATATATATTTATTTGCTTCTTTTCCATTTTGCATTTACTTGTACTTTTACTTTCAATACTTAAGTACGTTTAAGATTTTAAAAATAATTTTCGTACTTAAGTACAATAAATATCACATACTTTAAGACTTTTACTCGAGTAATATTCTAAACGGTGACTTCAGCTTCTACCAAAGTCATTTTCTGGTAAGATATCTGTACTTTTACTTGAGTATGGCTTTCAGGTACTTTATACACCACTGGCAACTAGCACTTATCTATTCTAGCCATACATTCCCACAATGCTCTGCTCTGACATTAGCGCAAATCTGGCTGATGTCAGAGCAGAACATTGAGATTTCATCAGCTGACCCTAACAAAGTACAGTATGCATTCATTCAAAGTCAAAGTGCTGTTGCATAAAAAAAGTGGTTTGATGTGTTCACTCTAAATGAAGGATATTGTAGGGAGTTCACAAAGAATAGCACTGATTATTCACTGGAATTATCTGGAAATATCACTTTATGAAATTCACATTGATGTAATTCCTGAGTGTAAAGGGGATACTTTTTTTAGTTTTATGAAAATTTAGTTATATTAAAAACAGATAGGGCTGTGTTTCCAAAAAAGCATTGCAAGCCTAATCATGGAAACCATTGGTGGCATGCTTCGGATCCATGTGAAAATGCTAATTTGAAATCCAGATATGTTCATACAAAACTATATTTTAAACATATTTCACCACCTTACCAGCAAAATATAGGACAAATACAGCATATTAGGCAATCACTACAAATTTCAGCAGGTAAGCTGTACACAAAGAATCTTACCTTAGAAATCCATGCAAGAATTTGACAATACAATTGCACAATGCAGCCTACTACTGGTGAATAATAGAATTGCAATGAAAATAGAGAAAAATTCATAATTTTGTGCAAATTTCTGAAACAACATTCAAATCACTAAAGTGCAATAATAAAACAGTTATTGGACTACAGCATCACTCCACAACTGCAATCCAAGCTCCTGAATTGACTCTTTAAAATGGCGAAAGTGCACTCGTCTACCTCTGGATATATGCTTAAAATGCTCTTCTCCGTTTAATGAATGAGTGCTGCCATGATCAATAGAAATTGTAGACAAATGTCTCTTTTAAATACAATTCTGTTTACTGCTTGCATTCTGTTAAAGCAACTCGTATTTGTTGCAGAAAACTAGCTCTGAGATTTGTGAATAAGGTTACAATATATAAGTCTAATTTACATTAGGCAGGATTGCACTGCACAAGGGTGAGTATTATGTAATTTAAATATATACTTGGTGCAGCGCTATTTCAGTGCATTTAGCACCTGGTTAAACTGGACTGCAGGTAGGTTTTGCAGTGAAATGCAGTGTACAACTGTTCACCCCTTTGACATTTTCTTGGTTTGCTACAAAAAAAAAAAATGCAATGCAATAAAAGTTGTACTCCAAAACATCCAACCAAAGCTAAAAGCTGATGGTCCGAACACTGTGCGCATAGAACACAGGACAGGGCATTTATATCATGTTATTCGAATACCAACTCATCTCTTCATCTTTTCAAATAGTGTCTGGAGTCCGCTGGTTGAAACATCTATCACCCTTTGATAATCTAACATGGACGCAGCATTTGTGAACTGGGGCAAATTCACACAAGATAATTGATATACTTCAGGCTCGGCAGGGCAGAGAAAGTCTTCCAATCATGAGGACTTTGTCAGGTGTACCGGCGCTACACAGCTAACATGTCAGCCACCACTGTGAGGGCCAAGAAGCCAATCAGTCCCCAGAGGAGCGCGTTCCTTCTGTGGGGAGAACACTCTGACTTGCCATCAAGACCTGGGGAAGGCAATCAGCGTTTATTCCCTCTAGCTGAGACAAATCAAGCCACTCAGATTACTGAAAAATCATACTTTCGGCATGACAGAGTCAATAACTGATGTCACAGACCAGAGACACTGGGATTGACTGACTGGATGGTACAGTAGTTTGGGTGGTTGGTTAGCTAACTGAATGATTGATTGACTTATTGGATGGTTGGGTGTTTGATTCACTGATTGACTTGATTCAAGCACTGATGTCACAGACTACAGATACTGGGATTGACTGGCTGCTTTTTACGGTAGTTTGGGTGGTTGGTTAGTTGACTGACTGACTGACTGACTGATTGGTTGGTTGATTGATTTAATGAATGGATGAATGAATGATTAATTGAAACATTGACACAGTTGGTTAGTTGACTGACTGATTAAATCATTGGTAAATATATATAAAAATGTGTAACTGGCAATCATTACTCAAATAGAGACATTATAATCCAGCCAGATGAGGCAAGGGTTGGATGAGATGTGAACAGACCATTGTGTCCCGGTGGGGATTACAACCATTTGCACATGCTGGATAGGATTAAATTAGCAATTTGCAGTGGTGGACGAAGTACACAAATCAAGTACTTGAGTAAAAGTATAGATACATATAATAATATATTACTCCAGTAAAAGTAAAAGTACTCAGTTTTCAATTTTACTCGAGTGAAAGTACAAAAGTACTTGATTTTTTATGTACTTAAGTAAAAAGTACTGATAGATGAATATTTATTTTGCAGTTTTATATAGGCTACTTTTATCATTTAATTTTATATTAGCATATATTTTTTTATAATCCTATTGCTCAAAATACCTGGGATTTTACCAAAATAACCAATAAGGAAATAATGAATATAATAAGGAAAATATCATTATATTTTCATAATGATTTTTTTCATTTGAATCAGTGAGTTGTCGACTCGAGAACAACTGCAATCGGTTCATTCTAATTCGTGAATGAAACGTTTGGTGCGATTTGCGAACCGATTTTAAAAGGTTAATTGAAAAGAATCAGTTCGTTCTTGAATCAGACACCGCTTCTGCGTGTCGGAGCACGTGATATATTATAAGGAGTAACGATATGTTTTATGAAATGTAGTGAAGTAAAAAGTACGATCTTATGCTTTGGAATTTAGTGAAGTAAAAGTAAAAGTTACTCAAAATAAAACTACTCCAGTAAAGTACAGATACTTGAAAAATTTACTTAAGTACAGTAACGAAGTAAAACTACTCCGTTACTGTCCACCACTGGCAATTTGACAGGATGAGGTCTACTTTGCAGTTGAATCCCACACAAAAACACTTTCCGTTTCAGAGAACGGGGGGTGTTTTTCTTCAGGACTTTGAAACGCTCAGCCCTGCATCGCTGATCTTTAAGGAAAAGAGATGAGAGGGCTGAGAACGAGGGCGTGGAGATCGAGGGATGAAGGAATGAGGAAAGAAAGCCACTCTATATCATCGTAAGGCCTCTGAAAAAGAAGTTGACGTGTCGAGAGTATGAAAGGGCTCAGCCTTCCCAGTTCCACTCAATCACACTGGTCAAGAAGCCCCATAATTGCAGGTAATATCTTCTTAAATCTTTCTTTTCAAGTCTGTCAGCAGCTCAAACAGATCTCGGTCTCTAATAGGCCCCATCCTGCAGACGTTCGCTGTGTGGATTCTGTCATCTTTGTCGAGTTGCAGCCACACCGGATTCTGCCCGAGCGCTAATGCCTATTTCTATGCACGAGGCGTTCCAGATGTCATTACCGGCTGGGAAAACGACACAAAGACCCACTGATTGTCCCCTGGCCTAGACGTACCTCTTTCTTTTCAATCACTTCTTCGTTTCATGTTGTTCAATCACAGGGTTTCATTCATCCTTTTTAAGACCCACAACCTGGAGTGAACTAATGTCAAACACAACCGATGATTTATCACTGAAACTTTAACTTGTTCATGTGTGGATCATGACTTTTACGACTACAGACAAGTGCGCAAATGCAGACACGTACACTGGTCTGCTTTTTTTTTTAACACCCAAGGCACAAGCTACAACAAAGACAAATCAGAATTATGATAAACGTCATATTTACAACAATATTGAGCTGTGCTTGTTTACATTATAGAGGCGCTTGTGTGCGGCTTTCAGTAGAAACCCTGTCTTCTGAATCATTTGACTGTCCATGACATTTAAAACTAAATCAATTTAGGCATTTCAAAACATTGCTGTTTCTGAGCTTTATAGTGGTCCAATCTTTATGTGGTACCTTTCAAAGTCCAGACGTCGCATTATTGCCAATGGCGGCTGCAAAAGCCCTTGTTTTCTTGTGTTTATTGGTAATCTTTTAGCTCCCCAGATCAGAGTTCACCTCGCTGCTCTCATCTCCTGCCTGAATGACTCTACACTACTCCTGACATTTCCCAAACTAGCTGTTGGCTTACGGTTCAGTAATGACTTTGTGTTAGTGGCTTACAAGCTAGTGCACATTGTATAGACATGCCAAAATTAAAATATTGTATCTCTCAGAGAAATAAATAATTTCAGTCTGTGGTTTTCATGAGGTGCCTAAGCAGTCTTAAATGTTACCCTACAAAACTCAATTCCAAAGCGTTGTGATAAACCATTCAGCATGATGAATAAACCAATGCAACCACAACAATGCATGTCAAATTAACAGCAATTGTCTCATCGCAAAATTATTTTTGCCGCAGGATCTGGAGAAGAATTAATATTTATTTACCTTGCTTTTTAAAGCTAAATAATACCCATTGATTACCAACTGTGTCTATTCATGCAAATTTCATGATCTCAAGTTCACGTCTGATGTCGATCAATGAACGGAGTGTTAATTAATTCAGCTAATTATTCGGTTTCACCATCATTCTGTATTCAAACTTATTGTTCAACAAAGTCTGTTTCCATGCAGGGGATTGTTTTTATTGAATCTCTACAGTGCTGGTGATTTTTTTAATCTACAGTTTATTATTTATTTCATGCAAGAGCATAAAAACTGCCTATGTTGCACAATGAATGACAACAGAAAGTGAGACTCTTGTGATTGGTTATTGTTCTTAAGCAAACAACACCGTCCAAGACTGTTGCATATTGTCACCAATGAACACTACAAAACTTTGAATTGTTTAAGTCTCTTCTTTTCCAGCAACATCATATAACACATAATATTTCACCTTTTCACTTCGAAAGTGCTGTTTGGAGCATCCTTTTGAGAAGTTCTGGGACTTGTGGGTCTCTTGACCTTCACAACTGCTATATCTGAGGTCAACACTCTCTGCTCCTCCTCCAATCGCTCCTGCTACAAATGCACAGAGAAGTATACAGAGAAAAACTGGATGGATCCATAAAAGCCTTGCTACACTTTACATGATAGCTTTTAAAATGGGCATTTTATTTGTGGTTGTTCAAACAAACCTATTGCCTAACTGCGTTTCATTTATGAAAGTTTTAGTCCGACTTCCGATGTAGAATTTCTCAATAAAATAAGTATCTTATTGGGAATGGAACACATCTGATGCAAATACCTTTTTTTATTGCAGAAATGCTGAAACACAATAGTTATATGTTCTGTTAATTGCATGCCTTCATAACCGGAAACGTTCCACAGCACTTGTGGATTCTCAAAAGGACAAAGGAGACATGGGAGAAAAGAGCTGTTGCTCAATAGAAATTCAAAGGCAGCTCTCATTCAGCTAAGCTCTGGTTGACCTCCACAGACCTCTTTGAGTGCCAATGGACTGATGATCACAATAACTCATGTCTTGCCTGTAGATCAGGGGTTAGCGGTTGTAACAGGAGCATATTAGGATAAATAACACACCGTGTTAATTTCCAGGTACTTCAGACTGACCATCAAGTATATGTCAGCATTCCTCCCATGAAACTCATGAGTGGCTATTTTTGCTAAGTTTTCATTTGTGTATTGTTATTTGACGAAATAAGATGAACTAAAAAATTGCTCCCTTTTGGTATGAGATTGTGTTCCTTGAGTCAGTCCTGCATTTCTAGCCATGTTGAGACTTTGAAGGCTAGAGCTCACCCAACAGGAACATTTTATTCTGATGCTCTTTCATACCTCAAGTTTCTCTCAAATGCTTCTCCAAAACTGATACACGACACAAAATTTGACATAAGACAAAACACAGAGCTACAAAGTGTGGATAGCATAGCTCAAATAATTTGGTCTTGGGAAAAGAAAAAAAAAAGACCTTGATGTGTTGATACATCTGAGTACCGTTTGAGATATTTTCTTTAGATCTAGTGGTGTTTCTCAGGACCATCTAAGATAAAGACGTGAAGTGCATACATTCTGCATTATAAAATAATGACTGTTTTCAAACAGACTTCCAAAAAAAAACACCATATCTGACATTAGTTGCCCAAACTTACACCCCATTGGGTCAAAATAAAAAAAAAATAAAAAATATTATTATTATTATTATTTTTTTTTTTTTATTATTATTTTTTTACGGGAATCATCCTACAAATTGCTTTCTTAAATTGGTCTCTGTATGTTTAGCTGGGAAAAGAGACAACAATCCCAATAAATAAATAATATAAAAAATGCTGTTAGTTCAGTTTATTTAAACTTAAGCTAAACCAATTCAATACTAGAACATTTTGTCACATAATTTCATGATGTTTAATCCACTTAAGTTTGTAAAGTGGAAGTTAATCCTTTTTTTTGTTGGGACTGCATGAATCATTTTTCTTGGCATTACCTTTAACTGGACAGTAGATTTCTATTTCCCAGCATGCTTTGTGTGTGACTGCATCAAGAGACTAAATGTTGAAATTAAGTGTTATTGTATGTGATTTTAAGTAATGGGAAAGACTTGTTGTTTATTGTTCTGTTTGTGTTTGTGTTTTTGTGGTGTGCTTTGCTAATTGCATTGCCGTGACCGATTTAATTAAATTATATATATATATACAGTATATATATATAAAGTGAAGTGAAGTGACATGTGGCCAAGTATGGTGACCCAAATATTTTACACATTTAAAATCAATCAACCAACCAGCCAGCCAACCAACCAATCAATCAATCAATCAGTCTCATGGCCAAGTAGAACCAACTGAGATAATAAAATATTCTCTTTTGTGAATATTTATTCCAACCCTGTGGGAAATGTGTGCCGTTATTTAATTAAGTTAGACCAATTAACTATTTTTAGTGCATCACATATTTCACACACCAAAGAAATTGCACACTTAACCTTTAGAAATGTAAGCAAACGTCTCCATTTGCTCTCAATTTAATCTTATTGTCTAGTAGAACCAATTGAGATAATAAAATAAGCTCTTTTGTGAATTTTCATGTCAAACTGATGAGAACTGTATATCACAATTTTATGAAGTTAAACCAACTGACTATTTTAGTGCATCAGATATTTAACACATCAAAGAAATTGCACACTTAACCTTCAGAAATTTAAACAAAAGTCTCCATTTGCTGTCAATTTAACCTTATTGTCTGGTAGAACCGATTGAGAATAATAAAGGAATCCCTTTGGTGAATTTCCTTCCAACCTACTGGCTAACCTACCTCTTCACATAATGTACATTTAAATCAATATACCTTAATGTCATCAATGCTCAGTGAAGCCGAAGGAAACGGACCGCCGCTGTATTATTGCAGAAATGGGTGATCCATACTCTAACGTGCGTTTCTGCGGGCACCGGGCATGTCGGCAGACAGATAAGGCAGCTCGCATCAAACGGGAGGGAGTATGTGAAGGGGGAGGACTTGAATGCCACACTATTTGAAAAGCAAAGGGGGGAAATGGGCTCCGTTTTATTTTGCTCCAGGCAATGCACAAAAGAGGCGAGTGCTGCAACGTGGCAGGTTTTTAAATTGGGATCAAAAGGTTCGAGCTAATTAACGAACTAAATAAGAGTCTCCCAAGCTTGCTTTCTCCTTTCACTGCTTCTCAAAGTCCGAGTCACAGCAGATATTTAGTCGGCACATGAGCGTTGATCGCAGCGCTTGTCTGGTCGCTCGCATGACTGAGAAACAGTGCAACGGCATCTCGTCGCGTCTTCGCCTTTGTTTATTCCACCTGCCGCTGTGACCTGCGATCACACAGGAAAACATTGCCGGGTTTTCCCGTTTGGAAGGTTTAATTCTGTTTGACTTTCCCAGCAGGGGCCGGCTGACGGGAGTGAGTGGGAATCGGATGCGTTAGACAGGGGCTCGTAATAAAGACAAATGGGTGGACATGAAATTTGATTCTGTCTGCTGGTGTAGCACCTCCAACAACAACATAAAAGAGTAACGGAGAGAAAGAGTGAGATTGAAAGAGCAAGACGGAGAAAACGACTACATTGACAAGCTATGTATTTTTCCGAGAGCTGTCATATTCAGAAGGTCACACACATCCAGGGACAAGGGCCCACCATTTCTGTTGATGAGATCATAGACTACTGGCGTATTATTTGATTCTAGCCCACCCTTTCCTCTCCAAGGAGATGTACGCTTGCATCAGTGTAAGATTAGTCAACTTATTATTTATTATAAAGAACATATGTTCCCGAAAGACCTAGTGCTGTGGAGCGCACACTTTGTAGTGTGACATGAAAACACCATCTGTTCTGCGAACAGTAGAGGGCTCCTGGTGAAAGGGAAGACCTCATGTGTCAGTGAATTAGTTCACTGTTGTGCCATCATTGTAATGTTATCTCTATTTCCTGCTGACCATCTTGTTAGGCGACTATGGAAAGAACAAGGCACGTTTGCATGTGAAACTTAAAGCCGGCATTTGATTGGCCAAGTGACGTTCCAACTAAGGTGTAAAGTATTGGAGTAAATGTAATTAGTTACTGTACTTGAGTATCTTTTTGGATATTTTGTAGTTGTACTGAGTATCAAAGATATTAGCAACTTTTACTCTCTACTTCACTACATTTTTGAATGAGTATATGTACTCTTTACTCTACTACATTTGAAATGAGTGTTGCAGTTACACATTACATTTTGCATGGACCTAGCTTTTTCTGCAGCAGTTTATTTCTGCTACAAAAGACAT
>NW_015547702.1:89610-103205 GCF_001515605.1 Sinocyclocheilus anshuiensis
CCCCCACCTACAATCCCTGCCGGTACGAGACTTGAACCCGCAACCTTTGGGTTACGAGTCCCACTCTCTAACCATTAGGCCACGACTTCCCCCTTATTTATCCATTATAAAAAAAAATATTTTTTTTGTTATTTAATTTTGAGGTGTTCAGTTTTATTTTGGTTTTAGAAAATAAACGTGATTGCTCTCCTCACAAATCAACTCTTTCTTGTTTTTGTTTCATGCTCTCTGTGCCTTGCCCTGGAATTTTATGTCACTTCCTGTCTCCCGTGGTGTTTGTAGTCAGTTTGTAGTCCGTTTGTTCATTGGTTCCCCTTGATTAGTCTCCCCAGGTGTGTCTTATCTTGTTAAGCTTGTTAACCCCCTGTGTGTATATATAGCCCTAGTTTTTCTTTAGTTCCTTGCTTAAGTCCTGTTAAAATAAGATACTCTAAGACTTTTACTCAAGTTGTTTTGTAATTGGTGACTTGTAACGCGTAGTGGAGTAATTTTCACTGTAAGGTATCTGTCTTTTACTCAAGTATGGTTTTTAGGTACTCTTTACACCTCTGCGTTCCAAGAGTAGACCGGCATTGGGACACTTTACTCTTTGTATCGCTCCACTAGTCTGAATTCATGTGGAGTGGGAAATGGATCTTCCTGGAGCGAGGCGCGGGTTTTTCAGAAGTTTGTGTTGTCTTTCGCTCCGTGATTCCTCACTAGTGAGGAAAATAGAAAAGCTGGAGCAGAATGTTTGCAAAACACTTTGAGGAAGAAGAGGAACTGTCCCAGACCACGTTAGAGTATATGGCTTAATGACCAGTATTGGGGAAAGTTACTTTTAAAAGTAATGCATTAAATATTGCGTTACTCCCTAAAAAAAGTAACTAATTATGTTACTAAGTTACTTTTTTATGGAAATTAATGCATTGTTACTTTTCAGTTACATTTTTTTTTTTTTAATCTAGGCTGGGCTTGCTTGTTTTTTTAATTTTTTTTTTTATTTAAAAAGTTCTTATTCTACAAATATAAAAGCCCTTTCACACCAAAAGTGAAATGAATACACCTCAGGCTGAAGGAAATGTAAATTCATGTCTGTACAGTAGACGGCGCAGCTCAAACAAATTGCATGAAGTATATGACACAGGAGAAGACAGTTCAACACTATTCAGCAATAACAAAAATTAAAAACAAATGTGTCATTTTTGCTTAGTATGGGTAAATTGGGTCATCGAAGGTCAGTAGCAAAGACGTTGATTAATAAAATGGGATTAAATACATAAATGATATTTGGCTTATTTAACATATTTAATTATTGCAGGTTTGTATATTATTCTGAGTTTGCATTTGACTGTTTTTATTAATTTTGAGGAATACTGAATCTGTTTTTGTTTGTTTTTTTGTGAGTGAGATGAATTAATGCATATTTATATTTATTTTAGAACTACAGTAACATCTTCTGGTGTCATTTTTGCTTAGTATGGGTAAATTGGGTCATCGAAGGTCAGTAGCAAAGACGTTGATTAATAAAATGGGATTAAATACATAAATGATATTTGGCTTATTTAACATATTTAATTATTGCAGGTTTGTATATTATTCTGAGTTTGCATTTGACTGTTTTTATTAATTTTGAGGAATACTGAATCTGTTTTTTGTGCAGTGAGATGAGTAAATACGTTCATATTTAGTCTACAACTACAGTAACATCATGTTCACACAGCGCACACAACACCTCTGCACTTACTCCCGATTTCTTTCAACATGGCAACACCAGAGTTGTCAATCAAGTACAAAGTAACTGGTGTTAATTATTTGAAAAAGTATCTCAGATATTTCCTTCTAAATTCAAAAGTAATGTGTTACTTTACTAGTTACTTAAAAAAGTAATCTGATTACTTGTAATGCGTTTCCCCCAACACTGTTGGTGACACACAAAGCTTGATGCTTTTATCCTTTGGAAGTATTTTCATTGGCCGAAAAATAAATATAGACGAAAGGTTTGGTCTAAAATGCATGGAAAGTTACTTGTTTATTGAACTTTTGTATAAAAAATGCCACACTCATCAGTACGGCTGTTACTACCTGCGGCCCTGAACAATAGCACTCTGGCTTATGCGATATTGCCTAATCAAATTACTGATTTACAAATGATGTGTGTCGTTTTTTTTGTTAAATGCTTTCTCCTACTACCCCAGCTTAAAGTTGTGATGTAATGGAAATAGCAACCAATATTTTCTTTCATATTTTATTGCCATTCGAGTGAAATGCATTATCGAAAAGAAAAAAAGTAGGGTGGTAGTTCAATCCACTGGTTATTGATTGGATGGAGGGAGATCTGGATGCGAACTTGCAGTTGACTGTATAAAAGGGGTTAAAAGATTGATATGTCACCCGAGAGAAGTTGGTCGTTTCACTGGGAGATTAAGATATGCCATTTTGATACTACAGTGGAAAAAATAAAACATATGCACGGCTGAATCATTCACAATAAGATCAATAGCATGCATTTAGAAAATAAATAGGGTGAATTTCCATTTCACAACTTTAATAAGCAGAGGCAACAATAAGTAAGTCATTTGTAAGCTGACAGAAACACTGACTCAACAAATGGTGTGAGACTACATATTTGTCCAACCATTTGCAGATCTGTTTTTAAGAAATCTATTTGAAAATGCAAAACCTGTTGAGTGCAATTCCATTTGTCCATGCTGGTACTATAGTGCACATATTACACACTTCACCTTACCCTATTGCCAAGATTTTAAATGACCTAAAACATTAATATAAAGCAATAGCTATTTGCCTATGTGTCCTTTAACCAAGAGCCTGTATAAACTACGTGATAGTAAAAAGGAAAGTAATTTCAATCACAAACACGCTTAAAGAGTAATAAAGACAGGAATGTGTATTAGGAAAGTAAAATGGGTCTATTTCGATTCTTAAAGCTGTGAAAAGACAGTCATACCTGCTTAAGGACCAGCCCATGCCTTCTTTTCAAATCAAAATGCTTGATTATCAATTCTTCGGGTGTGTCAAAGTCATACCCTCTCCGAAACCTCAAGTTCTCATAATTATACTCTACCTAATGTATAGATTTTCAGATTAAGCTTCAAACTCATGTAATGGAGATTTTCTGCTGCATTAACATGTAATCAAAGCATGCCACATGATATGCCACATGATGTGTCACTATACACCATTTGGTTTTCTTGTCATTAGTTTATTGTGTGTGTGTGTGTGTGTGTGTGTGTGTGTGTGTGTGTGTGTGTGTGTGTGTGTGTGTGTGTGTGTGTGTGTGTGTGTGTGTGTGTGTGTGTGTGTGTGTGTGTGTGTGTGTGTGTGTGTGTGTAGTCGGTCTTTAAGTAGATCTCAGCTTCAGAATAACAGAGTGACACTGATCTGAGAGAAGAGAGCACGGAGCATTTGATTCAGGGTTTCATGCGAACAAAACCGACATCTGCTCGCTCCCATTAACGGCACTGAAGCTAATCGGCAGGCCAGAAGTGTGCTGACTCTGTAAATGGAAGCGCATGTACAACAGCGTCAGTGAAATCACACAGCTGTGTGCATGCATACAAACCACATGCATTTCGGTGTGTGTGTGTGTGTGTGTGTGTGTGTGTGTGTGTGTCTTGTTTTGTGTGAGTGTGTGTGTGTGTGTGTGTGTGTGTGTGTGTGTGTGAGTGTATGTGTGTCACAGCACAGCACAGCACAGCACAGGACAGACGCATCAACCTCTAGTCTCTGCTAGAAGAATTCGGTCTAAGCGCGCCCACGACAGCTTATAGATTAAATTTGCACAAAAATTAAAAAATAATTTTTACTGTGCATCTGATGGCCATCTTTTACTGATGGCGCAATTCTTGTTGTCAAGCTTCTTTAGAAATGTATCTCCACTTCCTGTGCTCTTTTGTCATGCGGAAATACAGTTGCCCACTTGAAACACGTTTAGGGCACACACTATCATGTGTTTTTAATGTGAAGAACATTTTAATTGCTGTAAAATATCCAAAGTGCTGAGATACTGTTATATGAAGCATCATTATATATGTCAAATACACTGAAGAACGATTTTTCTGCTGCTACATGTGATGTGGATTTGCAGCTAATTTGTGTTTTAAATGAAGAGTCTCTAGAGTATGAAGCAGCCATTTGAAAAAAAAAAGGCTTTTAATCTTTTCCAAATTCAAGTGTGCCGTGGACCAAAAAATCAGGCAACCTAAAGCTGCACTTCATGTGGTCAACAGCTAAATTAACTGAATTTTTATGTAAGATTTTAAGACAGTTAGAATGATTCAGTTATTATATAAAATACTACTAAACTGACTACATAAAGATTCAATTATTAGTAGTATTATTAGATGAAATTAGATTAAGCTCTCTTAGATAACAATGCATGATTTTATTGACATTTTATATAAGAATATGTGAAAATGTCTCTTTAGATGGAAAGCAAAAACAAAAAGTTTCAAAACCGTGTGTGAGATTGATTAACTGTTCATAATGAAGCACTGTAACTCTTAGGTTGATAAAGCCATTGATTTTTCAATAAATCTTTCGCTGGCACTGATTCTCTCATTTAAAGGCATTCAATTTATTCCATTAATCGTATTCTTGAACAACAACCGAGCCTAAATGCACAAGCTTATCTTAAAAAAAATAATAATAATAAATGTTCAAAAGATACTGAATTTATGAAGCAGTGTGTGTAAAAGGTTTTAGAAAAATCTCATTCAGTTGGCTCTTTCACTGGCACTGATTCTCTCATTTAAAGGCATTCAATTTATTCCATTAATCGTATTCTTGAACAACAACCAAGCCTAAATGCACAAGCTTATCTTAAAAAAATAATAATAATAAATGTTCAAAAGATACTGAATTTATGAAGCAGTGTGTGTAAAAGGTTTTAGAAAAATCTCAAAATGCAACTACATCAAACAAATGTCAAACTGTAAGTATAAATGGAGCAGCTAAGTATAATGTTTAAATTATGTTCTTTTGTTAACGGCATAGATGCAATGCCGTCTCTTTTTTTGTTGAGGCTGTGCTTGGACATGTTAATGTCTCATAATGACATTTAGAGCCATTTTTCTGCATGGCATCGAACCACTTGTCAAAAGTGATCTGCCTTCAGACAAAACTGTATTGATGATCTTTATTAGCAGTGTGTGTAAAAGGTTTTAGAAAAATCTCATTCAGTTGGCTCTTTCTAAAGGTCAAACGATGCCAGATAAATTCCTTAAAATTAGGATTACAAAAAACAAACCTCTTGAGAGTTTGTCATCATTTTCCAAGACATATGCACTACTCTGCAGTGACATTTGGATGCGGTCCAGAGCCGTTCGTGCCAAAACTGGAGTGGATTCTGATAGGATGCAGCTGCCCTGGACGATATTGAAAGGTTTGAGTGACAGCGGCAAATCCAAACTAGACTGAAAAGTCAAGCTGGGTATTGAAAACCCATTGAGTTTGACCTCAAAGGCTGTTTTTGGATCTGGACGACTGTCATGTGACACGCAGTTAGGCGAAGCACAAAAACACGTGACCCTACTGAGCTCGTTTCAGCACATATGTGAAAATGCACGGTCGTATATATCGTCCGGTTTGCGATTCTTCTCTTACACTGGTGATGCATTATATATTGCTCAGCTACTCCAGACTTCTCAGTACCGTATCAATCGGATCACAGTTTCTGCCATGCCAAGCAATCCATGCCGAGTGCTCAATCGGTTCCAAACAACACAGATCTAAATACTTTGATTCTGCAAAATCCTACGGCTCTGCCACAAACAAACGTCGTAATGCTGTAATGAGCTACCGCATTGTCCTTTTCAAAGCGTTTCCCATTTTAGTTTCATAGCAGGAGGGCAAGACAGCTAATAACACACAGGCACAGCAGAAACGCTCTTCCCCTCGACATTTACAGTGTTGCATAGTGAGTTTGATCGACCATCTGGCCTCTGAGAAGTGCGTTGTAAAAACAGTGAAATCAATGGAGGCATGTCTACTGTGGATGCCCACCATTACACAAGCCATGTTGATGGTGTAACACTTAAGCTAGCACACGGCGAGCGGACGTGCATACAGCCTCCCCCCTGCAACCTGCCTGCTCTCTTTGGACACAAGCCTCTCTAATGAATTTCCGTGCTATGATGCTTGCGATGTGGCAAACAAAACCTCACGCAGGCCCGCGGGGGAACAGTAAGCCCTCTGGTGGTACCACCGAATGCCTGTACATATAGCATCATGCGTGCAGACTTTAGTTACTCCGCTGCGCAAATTTTGTGCGAGAGAAAAGCACAGGCGATACTTATATATGCACTCCCACAAAGTCATGCATTTTGAAAATCACATTTACGGGGTACTTTAGAAGTACCCACTGCACACTGATCAAAAAGGATACAAAATTAGAATTGCATCGTGTCTGTTTAAGAGATATTGTTACATTTTAAAAGGAGATTGTGCAGGGATCTGTCATATTTGTTTCCTTTCAAATGTGCAGTGGAAATATGAAAGCAGCTGTTGAGAAAACATTTCTGTTTACACTGCCGCAACAAAAAAATACATAGATCTGAGCTGTCAAAAATCACAAATCTCAAGCACAATGTCATTGAAGTCACAGCCACAGTCATCAATCACATCCGTAGTGGGAGAGAGCCAGAACATACAGTACGAAAGAAAGTCCTCATAATATGGTGTATTATTTAAAAGAATAAAAAGGCTGAAAACGGAGGCTGACATCAAAGTAAATATTTCAGACTAAATGTAGCCTAGTTGGAGAAAAAAAAAATCCATTTTACTTTGGCAGTAAATGCATTTAAGTAAAAATGCAACTACATCAAACAAATGTCAAACTGTAAGTATAAATGGAGCAGCTAAGTATAATGTTTAAATTATGTTCTTTTGTTAACGGCATAGATGCAATGCCGTCTCTTTTTTTGTTGAGGCTGTGCTTGGACATGTTAATGTCTCATAATGACATTTAGAGCCTGTATCCCCTCTGTATCTCCTCCTACCGCTGATGCCGCAACAGCCGGGCTGGAGTCCCGCGTCAGCGTGGATGGGGACTAACGCTTCACGTTACGCCGTCCGCGTTGCGCGGTTCGCATATTGCGCGTTATTAGAAATGCAATGGCGATAAGAACCGCCAGGCATATGCAGGGCCACTATGATGTGCACTGACAATTCTCGATTATATAGCCTATACAGCAGGGTCCAAAAGTATCAGATCAGTGATTATTTTAATTTAAGCTTCAATATAAAGAGTTTTAGGATTTTGAAATGTAAAACAAACAAACATAAAACGTTATGATGCGAATTTCAGATTTCGCCCTATTTCTAAGGCACTAATCAAGTGGAGGTATGTTTGTGATATTGTCCATGTGCACTTCTTTGTATAAAAGGTCAGATTTGTATTGAAGCTCAAGATGCTCTTTGGAACATTCTCAAATCATGCTGGATAACGTGGATCATCATGGAGTGATGATGTTGTCTACAGCAAATGAGTGACACACAAACAAATACATAAATAAATGAAAAACGTTGTCTTCAATTCAGCATTTTTATAATTATTACAAAAATGTAATAATGCAATAAATGTTAAAATCTAGATATAGTTAATTATATATCAATTACGATTTTTAAAAGATGGAAATCATATTAAGTGATGTGACATGTGGCCAAGTATGGTGACCCATACTAGGAATTAGTGCTCTGCATTTAACCCATCCTTAGTGCACACACACAGCAGTGAACACACACACACCGTGAACACACACCCGGAGCAGTGGGCAGCCATTTATGCTGCGGCGCCCGGGGAGCAGTTAGGGGTTTGGTGCCTTGCTCAAGGGCACCTCAGTCGTGGTATTGAAGGTGGGAGAGAGCGCTGTACATTCACCCCCCCCACCTACAATCCCTGCCGGTACGAGACTCGAACCCGCAACCTCCAGGTTACGAGTCCGACTCTCTAACCATTAGGCCACGACTTCCCCCTTTAATAGTATTTTATCATAATATCACAATTAAGTGAATGTAGGGTGAATTTTAAATAATTTCAGTACTTTGGTGTTAGTCATTCTTGCCATTTTTATTATGCACTTTCTAAAATCCAAACACTGGCAATTTATTTAGAAATATTGTAAAGTTTATTATTATTATTATTATTATTTTAATTTTTTTTTTGTATTTTTTGTTTTGTAAGGAATGTTGGTAGCCTCAGAGTTTCTGGTAGCCATTGACTTCCATAGTATTTTTTTTTACACTATGGAAGTTAATGGCTACCAGCAACTAAGAATCAGATATGGATTTACTGAATTTTGTGATATTAGTTGGTTTGTATCATTCTAAACATTTAATCTCACAAACAACACAATCATATTAATGTCATAGTGTTCAAATGATACTGCAGAAAAGAAACGAGTCAGCTATAAACAATTATGCTTTAAGTGCTTGTTGTTCATTAGTATTACAGTATTTACATAGCAATTACAGTGTAACATGAACGCTGTAATGTAAAGTGTGACTCCAGAGGATTTTCTTGACAGTGTGAGCAGGGCTGATGATAATATGTCATTTACTGCACAGATCCGTGCTTGAGTGTCCTCTCAAGTGCAGGGCGGCATGTGAATCAAATATTTGCATGGGTAGAGTGGCTTTGTTTTTATGCTCAACTCAACAGCGACGGCGTGGAGCGTAGAAAATCTTGGCATTTGAAAAACAGCTCTTTTAACACAATGTGCTGAGTTAACTTCATTTGATAGAGTTTCATAAAGACTCGATTAAATGATGGTCTTCGTAATTGCCTCTGGTGTTCACACTTTGCATGAAACGTTTAGCAGTGTTAACATCGGCCGTGTGCCACCTGAGGCTAGTGCAATATTATTACGCAAATGATCCATTTGTGAGATGCCCTAAAATACCTATTTAATATCTATTAGTATCTTTCATATATGCCTTAACTAAAAATGAGATGTAATATTGTGACTTAGCTTGACTTCCCTCAGTCTATCTAAATGACATTTAAATTGGCTAACAGAAAGAAAAAAAAAAGTAATTATAATAGGACACGATTAAGCTGCATCAACATAAAACACTATTAGAGTGACGAACGCATACGACTAAAATGAAACACAATAAACTTAAATGACATAAAATAACCTAAAGCGAATAAATTAATAAATAAGTTGACTTTTCACACATGGAAAGTCATGCAAAGACTTCTGGGAATGCTACCTTCTTTATACATACATTGTAAAAGCATGCTATTGTTACCTTAAAGAGCCTTTCTACCTAACTTAACCCATAAAAACTAGTTGTGTTGGTACAAATTATTTTTAATAGGTTGGTTAAGTGATGTTAAATAATATTTGACTTGAACAAAGCCAGATATTATAAATGATAAGCCATTGTTATCATTTTTAGGTAACCTTTTTTTTTCTTTTTGGTGTATTATATACAGAATAATAATAGATGATTGGAAACACACACACACACACACACACCGGGAGAAATGAACTGACAGATGATTAGAATGCCATATTAATTATGGCTAACTAGTCTGCAGCTTAAATATTACTTTCAGGCATAAAGTAGGAGTAATAAAAGCTTGTTACGCCACATGATTGAATGAATGAATGAATGAATGAAAGATAGCACTTTCTATGAAGCCCACATTATGTATGAATTATGCATTCAGAATACCTGTAAAATGCATTGCAAATACAGGGTTCATAGAAAATGGTACCAAATAAAAATAAATAAAACCATAACTTTTTTCCCCCTACAATTCTGAGAAGAAAAAAAATAACTCAGAATTGCGAGACATTAACTCAGAATTCAGATTTTTTTTCTTGCTATTTAGAGCTTACATGTTGCAATTTTAAAGTGTTTTCTCTGAATAATTTAGATCTCGCTTTTCTAATATATCATACAATGTATTTTTGGCTATTGCTACAAATATACCCCAGTGACTTAAGACTGGTTTTGTGCTCCAGGGTCACAGCACAAGGAATAAACAGAAACTGAGGGCTTATAAGGACAGGCAAACTAAGGAGCAAACAAGATGAATACAACAAAGGTGATCTGAATAAACAAAGATTAACTAAATGAGAACAGGAACTGAACCAAATAAGGGCAGACAGGAACTAAACAGAAACAAACATGTGACAGATATTGCCCCCCCTCCCGGAAGGCGCGTCCCGCACCATAACAGTAACATCGGGGAGGGGGGGTGGGCGCCCTGGGGGCTGGTGCAGGACAGTTCGGGGAGCCATGGCGGAGCAGACAGTTCAGGTTGCCATGGCGGAGAAGGCAGTTCAGGTTCTTGGGGAAAACTAGGAATCCTGGGGGACGATCTGGAGGAGCATGCACTTGAGGGCGCTCTGGAGGGCGTTTACGAGAAGCAGACACTGGAGGGCGCTTACGAGGAGCGGGCACTGGAGGGCGCTCTGGAGGGTGCTTTCGAGGAGCCAGCTCTGGAGGGCTCTCTGGAGGAGCGGAGTTCGCTAACACAGGGTGCTCAGGAGACGAAGGAGGGCTGGACGGGACCAGCGGAGGTGAAGGAGACTCAGGAGAGGATGGAGAGCTTTCTGGAGCAGACTCTGGAGAGAGGATGGGGCCGAGAGCTCCGGAGGCAGCGCCATGTCCAAGAGCATTGAGCGAGACTTCGGAGTGGTCGGCGCTCCTGGGTTGAGGATTACGGTGAAGCTCAGGAGAACATGGGGATGCCTCGGTTTGGGCAGGTGGTCGGAGCCGTTGGCGAGGCATGTGGGGGGTCCTGGCGTGAGGTGAGCTGGGGAGACACGGCTTGTTCCAGAGGGGGCTGGATGAGGAGACTTAGAATTTATATTGACTTCTTCCACCTCGAAGTCGGAATCGTTTAAATAGAGGACGAGATTAATCAGCTCGATCAGGGGAAAGTCACACGTGGGGAGATCGCAGCGGATTATATCATCATCCAGCCCCAGCTGGAAACACGCACCAAGTGAAGATTTGTGCCAGCTCACCTCATTGGAAAGCGCAAGTAATTCCTCCACATATCTCTCCAACGTCCGACCACTCTGCCGCAACGCACACAGCTTGTCCTCATTTGTAGTCATCTTTGTCTGTTTAAGGTGCTGGATTCTGTCCTGCGGTCGTGGTTGTAGGAAAGGCGCGCGAAGAAGGAGTAGAAGTAAAGGAGTCTTTAATAAACATATACAGTGGGTACGGAAAGTATTCAGACCCCCTTCAATTTTTCACTCTTTGTTATATTGCAGCCATTTAAAAACAAAAGTGTTGCGTTTATAATTTTGTTCAGTGTATGTGTGTGCTTTATTCACAGAATTTTGAGAAATAAACTCAGAATAATAAGAAACAATGTCACTTGTGAGATTTAAAAAAAAAAAAAGTCACAATTACCTTTTATGTTTATTTATTTTTATCTTGTGACAAAAACAAGCTTCCATACGTTTTATATAATGAATGGTTACACCATGGTACATAGAGCTGAGTTTTGGTCATTAAACAATAAAACTGAACAGGTTTGGGTTGCATAACCCATAATTCCGCTCGGCATACTGTACCTGTCCCTACATTCATTAAATAACATTGTGTTTATTGTGACAAGATTTTCCGGTGTTATAATCCGTATTTATGTTATTTACTACGCTGTCACTATGGTTGCATGGTTTACAGCTATATCGAGAATATAAAAGGAGCTTGACTTGTCTTATTCATTCATAGCCTACAGTCAGTTAAGCCGCTACTGTGAGCTTTTGAACAGGACAATTTAAGATTTAACGTGTTAGTTGTCAATCCCCAAAACAGGCTGTGTGAAGGTAACCTGCATGCTTTGTGCATAACAAAGGTATTAGACGGGCGTCAACGTCTTTAAAACCCAGCTAAAACTAATCAGCTTGTTCTTAGAGACAAAGATTAATTCTAGGTGACTGCCCGGTGGAATGAAGAAATACGGCAAACCATTAAAATTATGGAGAACGATAGCACGGCTACAAGGGAAGAAGCTGTTGACAGAGAACGGCACTTACGCTCTTTATTTGCGCCACTTGATCTTTGTCAGTGAGTACATTAGGCCCACATAACTGCTCATTGTGCTTATCTGTCTTTCCATTTCTCATGTTTTATGTGATGCCGTCAGCCGCACGCCGCTGGTGAATCATGAATACCTGCAGCCCTTCCCCCAACACCATAGGCTATACCTCTGAGTAATAAAACTGAATAAGTGTATTTATTCCCGTCTGTGACATGAGCAGTTCATTATGACATGATGCATTCCTAATAGTACGTGTTCGGTTCTTTAGAGTGCAGAGTGCATTCATGTGGCCATCTGTTGGGAGAAACAAGATGGATCATAACAACAGAGGGTCTCCCTTTATACAATGCATGAAGAACATTTTATTGCACAAGGGTTGCTCTTTCATTGCTCAAGAGATTTCAAAGCATGTGTCATTTAAGTATCAACCTTGTCTGATTTGACTTTCCTAGAATTCCTTAGCAATGTGAGACAGCTGGTGACATATAGAGCTATAAAATGAATGCATATGCACTAGCATGGCTCAGACGATTTGGTCTTCGAATAATTTAATGATAAACCTTTTTTAAAAAAGGCAAGAATGGCAATACTGGCTTACTTGGCTTAATGGGCTCTAAGCAACGAGAACTGTGATGTATTTCCGCTCATACTTTATACTGGCAAGGGCGCTTCCGGTTTGTATGGTAACTAAGAGAAACCATCAGCTGTGTGGGAGTCACGCCCCCTCACTAAAACAACAAAGAAAACGTCGTAGTTTTATACCGTTTTAAATCGAGTTTATATCTTCTCCATAACCATGGAAAAGACGGTTTTCCGACGTCAAAAGCAAATGAAGGCAGCGTCGGAGCACTGTAGTGTCCCACTGTGCTCTGTGTCTTCACGCTACAACTCCTGTGCTAGTTTTCATTCCTTTCCGGTGAAGGAAGAGATCAGGAAAAAAATGGATTGTAAACATTAAAAGGATCAACTTCCAAATCATGAAACACACAAAGGTATGCAGTGTACATTTCAAACCAGATGATTTTTTTGCTAAATAAAAGTATTAATTTCTATTTCTTTCCCCAAAAAAAATTAAAAATCTACTGACGCCAAGCTTTTGAATTGTATAGTGTATAATGTTACAAAAGCTTTTTATTTCAGATAAATGTGGATCTTTGTATCTTTCTATTCATCAAAGAATCCCGAAAAAATGAGGTGCTGTCCCTTCAGTATTTGAGTGGAACCGTGAACGCCAAATACAGTTTTACAGTGTAAAATACAGTGTTATGCCTTAAATGTTTTAAAAGAAACTATTTATTTATTTGCAGATTTGCAACCTATAAACACATGATGGCCTTCTGGGAACAGATTGAACCTTCAACACACAGGATGATTCGCGTCACCAGCTCCAAAGTCACCAGGGAGACTGGTCTATATGTGAAGACTCGGGCACTTCCTACAATCGATTAATTATTCCTCTTCATCAGGGCTGGACTGGGACAAAAAATTGGCCCAGGCATCACAAAACCAGTCTTAAGTCACTTGGGTGTATTTTTAGCAATAGCCAAAAAAAAATTGTATGGGTCAAAATTATTGATTTTCC
>NW_015547702.1:104518-106055 GCF_001515605.1 Sinocyclocheilus anshuiensis
TAGTAAAAACATTTTACAATATTACTGCCTTTGCTGTATTTTGGATCAAATAAATGCAGGCTTGGTGAGAAGCAACTTTAAAAAAACATTAAAAATATTACTGTTCAAAAACTTTTGACTGGTAGTATGTATGCATCACACTCATATCACATGTAGTTGTTTTGGATAAGAATAAAATGTCATGACAAAATCGTGTCTTTTTTAATCTAAATCTAGATTTATTCACATTGGCCCATGGAAACCTCTATGAACAAACACACTTGACTTGATTTGGCCAAAAAAGTGCGGGGGACGAATTTACGTTTTATTGAAAAGTGTTTACGTCTGTTTTTATACAGTCTATGGTTTACGTATTCTACACTCATGGCGCGCACACACATTAGGATAGGTCTGCTGTGGAATCTGCTGTGAAAACGTGGGAAAAGCCGACGAGGAAAGGGCCTTTCACACAGGACGCGGAAAGCGCTGCCTTTTCTATTTGAATATATTTAAAATTTTAATTGAATACATTTTTTTAGCATCATTACTCCAGTCGCATGATCCTTCAGAAATCATTCAAATATTCTGATTTGTCTCCTGCCTAGCTCTTTGGCCAGCATCACTCACCGAAGAGCAAGCCTGTTCTTGATAAATCTGCTGTGAAAACGTGGGAAAAGCCGACGAGGAAAGGGCCTTTTTCACACAGGACGCGGAAAGCGCTGCACTGGCCGCTGCACACAGCCCTTCAGAAAGAAAGCGATTTGCGCTAAACTGGCCAGAGCAAAGTAGGCGGAGTTTTCAAAACTTTTAGCGGGAGTTCTATAGGTCTAGTCATTTGTTGTTCCAATTTTTCGGTCAGCAGCAAAATATGTATCTGTCTCGTGCTAAGAAGCGAGTGATAGCACTAGCCCTGCTAGTAAGAAGAAGAAAGAGAGCAGCAAGGAAGAAGAGGCTGTGGGTGCATGAAACTCTCAGGTCTTGAAGGCTTGCAAAGGAGCTTCGTTTGGATGCCCCGTTTCTATTGGCCGCGCGGGTAAACGTCACAGAGCGCAGCGGCAAAAGTTGAACTATTTTGAACTTTGACTGCGGCGCGTGCGCAAGCTCGCCGACAGTGCACTCCGCTGCGGGTGCGCTTTGGTTGGCGCAGCAACAAACCGCCCTTGCGCGGCGCAAGCCATTGAAATTAATGGGTTTCATAGCGCAGCGCTTTCCTCGTCCGGTGTGAAAGGCCCTGAAGAAGTTGGAGTGAAGCGATCTTTATATAGGCGGAGCAAAGTACTTCATCGCTCCATCTATAGAGCATTGTGATTGGATGGTTTACGCTGTCAATATGGGAGACAAACCAATGGGCCACTGGCTGCTCGCTGTCCCTGCGTGATGGTCCTTGGCAAAAAAAAAACATTCTGTCGGCCCCTTAAGTGCATCGGCCCACCGGGAAAATGCCCGGTATGCCCGATTACCAATCCAACCCTGCCGCCGCCGTGTCGTGAAGGCACTGTGTGTTTCGTTGTGAAAGCGAAACTACTTTGTTTGGTCTTCCAAAAGAGGACGATATCTG
>NW_015547702.1:106073-112353 GCF_001515605.1 Sinocyclocheilus anshuiensis
ATGCCGCGTTTCTATAGGCCGCGCAGGTAAACGTCACAGAGCGCAGCGGCAAAAGTTGAACTATTTTGAACTTTGACTGCGGCGCGTGCGCAAGCTCGCCGACAGTGCACTCCGCTGCGGGTGCGCTTTGGTTGGCGCAGCAACAAACCGCCCTTGCGCGGCGCAAGCCATTGAAATTAATGGGTTTCATAGCGCAGCGCTTTCCTCGTCCGGTGTGAAAGGCCCTGAAGAAGTTGGAGTGAAGCGATCTTTATATAGGCGGAGCAAAGTACTTCATCGCTCCGTCTATAGCGCATGTTGTTTGACGCAGTCATCCCCTTGTCCATTTCTGGTAGCATTAATCAACTGTTTGCCGTGTCATGTCTTCTCATTAACTATCAGAATGGACCACTTGTCAAGGCATGGGCCCAGTGAGTCTACACAGTGTCATTCTTGTCTGTGTACTAAGTCTTTTAAAGTCTTTATTTGGCACATTGAAATGTTGTAAATATGGTCTGGAAACTGTCTAATTTTCTTACTATGATTGCCTAATAGATTTTTTTGCTTGTTGCTTTTGTTTTGTGTATGTTTTTTGACTTGCCACATATAATTCTGTTAACTATCAGAATGGACCACTTGTCAAGGCATGGTTTGAAATATTGTAAATATTTTCTGCAAACTGTCTAATTTTCTTACTATGATGGCCTGATTTTTTTTTGCTTGCCTTTTTACTTACCACATATAGTTCGTACCAACATTCTTTCATTACTGATACCTGATAATTAACATTCTTCTTGACCAGTTGGTTCATTAAAAAAATTATTTTACCATCCAACTTTTGACCTCCTTCCTTTTTTAGAGCAGCTATAGTTAAACCTGCAATTGCAACACAGTTCTAATTCTGTCAATCTTCTGCCACCTGCTCAAATCTTTATTTACAACTATGGTGAAAGACAAGACTAAGATACAGTATTTTCAAGTGTCTTTTCTATTTATTTGAATGTTGAGTCATAAGTTATATTATGAATTACATGTATTATGATAGTTACCTACAACATTCCTTCGCAATTATTAAAGCAAGCAAATAAATAAATAAATACGTACACAAAATCCCTTTCAGAGCCCATCACCAGTAACTTGATGGTCCATGGGCACTTTAAGAAAAGCTGTACTATTGTATGCTAGTCTACATTGACAGTTATGTAACAGTATAAAAATATCTGTGAACAACAGCAGTATACAGTGTAACAGTAAAACAATAACAGTATGTGTACTGTATACTACGTAACAATTTCCATTTTGTATAGACTTGCTAACATGAACAACAGATCAGTTAGAATACTGTATAGACTCGCAAAAATTAACAATAGATCAGTTCAGATATTGTATAGATTTGTAAAAATGAACAATAACACCTGAACTCACTGACCTGATTGAAACTGATTAATGAACTGATTGAAACTGATTAATTAACTGATTGAAACTGATTAAACTTATTGAAAGATATTATGCCCAAGGCCATTGGAGTGACTTACTGCAAACACTTCTGTATGTAGTGGTAAAAGAAAAAATGATCTGCTCTGTCTCTAATGGTGTGCATTACATCAAGATCTTTATAAATTCGCTCGACTAACATGTCTTCCTGAGCACAAACAACAAAATCACACCACTCTAGCCCTGTCAAGAGCATCTGACCTTGAACTTGCCAGTAGTACTTGTGCTGCCTCCTGAGTTTCAAAGCACCACCGGACATTTTTAGATAGGGGCAGTCCACATAGCTCTGGATATTGGGGCATTTGACCTCAAGGAGACCAAATGGTGGGTTCCCAGAGGGATCAAAGATGACTCCATCAGGAGAGCTACCTAGCCATGGAGCATCAGGGTGTACAATGAACCCGCAGGGTGAACAGTTCACGTTTTTAAGAGTGCAATACTCTTTAACAGCGAGTGGCTCCATATCAATACCTCTCCTCATGTCCTTGGTCTGACCAGTCCCCCTGAGAATTCTCTCAGCCAGATTCTCTGCAGATGTATGTCCACGAACATGGCATACCTCGTGGAAGCGAGTAGATGTCACTCTCATCTTTCTCAAACGATGCCACTCCTGGCAACTCTCAAGTCGTGTGGCTTTTCACTTTTCTTCATGGATCTATGACAGACTGCCCTCACGCTGACCTCTCCTGTCACCTTGTCTTTCATTGACACTGTGAGGAAGGACGACGAACACACAATTTGAGACTGTAACGTTACATTTTACACAGTATCTTGACAGTATCTCTATAAAAGAAAACTCACACAAACTCACAATCGAAAGTTAGCTGACAAGTCTGTCAGTCATAGTCGAACAAAACAGCTAACTTTAACGTTAGCCATCTAATCGTTCAGTTAACATTAACGCTAACGTTAGCTGCTACAATAACATTTCAATGTAATGACTTACCCTCGTAATTATCGATGTAGCTGGCGATATACATCTTGAATCCCTTTTCCCGTTTGCTGGAGGGAGTGTGGCATGACTTCTTGACAAGTCGGTCCACATCATTGATAGTCAGACGAGGTAGGTCTTGAAGACAGCGAGTGTAAAAGAGAGCCATGTTTGCCTGTTGTCGGTCTGTCTGTCGGTCAAGTGAACTAGAATTTCGCGGTCAGTGTAACAGGAAGTTTATCAGCCGGTATAAGCCAATCCGGAATTGTGACGTGCATTGAGCGCATAGGCAAGATAAATACAGATTATTTTGGGTAGTTATGTATAAATGATGTCTATGAGTTTGCTTTACATTTATTTATTTGTAAACTTGCAACTGAACTTAGCAATCAATGATTACCTTTTTCTTTTTTTAACAATTGAAATACACCTCTTGGAATTTATAGTAAAAAACGGGGAGTTGTGTTGGCCAGAAATGGACAAAAATAAATAAACAAATAAATAAATAAATACTCTAACAATGTTTCTGGTTTTACAAGATGGCAAATTGGTGCCTGTATATTTTACACTTTATATATTTCAATAAGTGATATAATGTGAATAAACCTTTATTTACTCACCCTCAGACCATTCAAGATGTGGATGTTTGTTTCTTTTTTTAGAACATCAGAACAGATTTGCAGAAATTGAGCATCTCAGCAATGGATCCTCTGCAGTGAATGGGTGCCGTCAGAATGAGAGTCCAAACAGCTGATAAAAAAAAAAAAACATCACAATAATCCACAAGTAATCACCACTCCAGTCCATCAATAATGTCAATTAAAATACCAGTCCGTAATCCATAATAACACTTCCTCCGGTGAAAAAGTCCCTATTGTCCTTTCATATCAAAATCCCCGTCATATTTGTGTTGAACTGTTTTGGACTGTTTGATTGTGAATGGTTTGATCTGTGCATATTTCTCTCCTGGTTCATACAAGACAACTTTTTTTCACATTAGAAAGTTTGAAGCAATGGTTTGAAGCTAAAATGCCTTAATGATGGATTTGTGTATTTCAAACACACAGCTTTTCACTCCAAGAGACATTAATTGATGGACTGGAGTGGTGTGGATTACTTGTGGATTATTGTGATGTTTTTATCAGCAGTTTGGACTCTCATTCTGACGGCACCCATTCACTGCAGAGGATCCATTGCTGAGCAAGTGATGGAATGCTACATTTCTCCAAACCTGATGAAGAAACAAACGCATCTAAATCTTGGATCAAATTTTCATTTTTTGGTGACCTATTCCTTTAAAAAGCAACCGCCACAAGAATAAAACAATATCGTAAGTGGCCTGTCTATAAAACATGGCCAATATTCATATATAGCCGGTGCACACACATGGCACCAAAATAATGCAATAAACATTTACTAAATAAGAGGATGTGTAACACGAAACATCCTAATGTACGTTATTGATAACAAAAATGAAAACAAACACAATGATGTATATAAAATATATCCATGTGCTATGTGTCATGCAGGAGCTTCTGGGAATGTAATTTTACTGTTTTTCCACATAAACTACAAGGTAATTCATAAGTTTTATTTGTAAAACCATAAATCTGACAGTATTTTACAGTTAAAAACACAATTCATTATTAAACCTTTTGCAATTTTTTACTATATAAGGTCATTTTTCAGTTAACCAATTTGTTTTTAATGTAGCCGTTTTACAGTCTTTTTCTGTAAGATTACAGTATGCAGCTTTGACATTTTAACAACTACCTTTGTGTTTTACTGTGGAGAAAAAAAAAATCATACAAGTCTGGATTGGCATGTGGTGGGTAGATGGTGACAGAATTTTTGGTGATTAAAAAAAAATTACACAAAACAATTTGAAAAGGGCTACTCACCCAAATTTGGAGATTGGTACAGCAATTTAGACAAGCATGATGAATGAGCACAATGCTGTTGTAAGGCATATTTGATTTGAATGGGAAATTAAAAGTCCATTTACCATAATTAGTGCTTTTAACTTTATAGATATCTTGAATGACCTCAAGCATGTTATTTTAAGTTGCTGTCAAGCTGTTTGTATCATTGGAACTCTCTGCAGCTGCTGGAGTTGACTGCCAATGCATATTCATGTCTCCAGACCCAGATTTATAACTGCCTGGCACAATATAAGGGCTATTAGTGTGAGTTATGTGCCCAATGCTCGCACATTATCAAGATTCATTGACTGCCACTTTCAGAAATACAAAATGTACACTGCTTTGGCAAACAAAATGTTGTGCGAAGGGGCCTGGCCCCTCTGTCAGGAGGCCTGTGTCTGGACTGTTCATTAGCCTGAACGATAAATGGAACTGATCAATGATTCTGATCAGTAATTTTGGCAGATGGATGCCAGACAGCATGAGAGGGAGGGACAAAAGGAGAAATATGCCATTATCATCATTTAGTTCTCCTCTATGAATATGTCTTCCTTCCATGAAAGCGTCATCCTACTAGAGCAGATAATATTAAACATATGCTCTGTCATATTTGTGACTACCGTGAAACTATTATAGAGGAGAAATGATCATTTATAGTGCTTCTACCAATTCTGTCA
This sequence comes from Sinocyclocheilus anshuiensis, assembly GCF_001515605.1. Classification (NCBI taxonomy): domain Eukaryota; kingdom Metazoa; phylum Chordata; class Actinopteri; order Cypriniformes; family Cyprinidae; genus Sinocyclocheilus; species Sinocyclocheilus anshuiensis. The sequence goes on from NW_015547702.1 coordinate 111,077, forward strand.
ATAGACTGTGGCACATTAGTTGGTCCCAGTTTTAATACCGTCCTTTAACAAGAACTTCTGCCACTTCCAAAGTATCAGTGATATAGAGCTGAGCCACCAAAACATTTTCTAAACCGCCTATGCGTGTACTGACAATATTACTGAGCTGGTTTAAAAGGTTCACATCACACAAACAAAAAAAGCTTGTTTTTCTGGAACAAAAGTAGTGATAATTTAGATTTTTGGTTGCTATTTTTCACTGCTGTAACTTTAAGATTTCTATGTAGCGTCCCTCTTTGCATGTGAAATGATATGCAATGCTTCAGGCTGCCGGTTTGTTGTCATGTCCAATATCGTTGGAAAAGCACAACAGTTGTTGGACTTTGTCCATGTGTTACTGTTATGTAAATGTATAAATACTGGAATAATATTAAATTGTTTTGAGGTTTGCAATATCTTGCTTCACTGTTACTTTATCACTGGTGAATCATATGTCACTTTTCCCCTTTTCTTTTTTTATGTAATTAATATTATTTATTGCGTAACGTCTGACCTGTTTCAGCTTAAGATGTATTAAAGGGTCAGTTCACCCAAAAATCAAAATTGGCTTGTGTTTTACTCACCCTTGAAGCATCCTAGGTGTATATGACTTTTTTCTTTCAGACAAATCCAGTCAGAGTTATATTAAATATTGTCCTGGCTATTCCAAGCTCTATCATTGTAGTCAGCGGGTGTTGCAGTTGAACAGTCCACAAGTCGTCAAATAAAGTGCGCGCATTCATAATAAAACGTGCTTCACACGGCTCCGGGGGATGAATAAAGGCCTCCTAAAGTGAATCCATGCGTTTTGTAAGAAAAATATCCATATTTCAAATGTAATAAACACTTTTCTCTCACTTCCGTTATCCGGCATGGATTCCGCGTATGACCGTTGGCGGAAGTGATTTAAAAGTGTTTATTACATTTGAAATATGGATATTTTTCTTACAAAAACACATGGATTCACTACAGAAGGCCTCAAATAAAGCACGTGCATTCATAATAAAATGTGCTTCACACGGCTCCAGGGGGTGAATAAAGGCCTTCTGTAGTGAATCCATGCGTTTTTTTGTAAGAAAAATATCCATATTTCAAATGTAATAAACACTTTTCTCTCACTTCCGTTATCTGTCATACGCGGAAGGTGTTCTGGCGGAAGGTGTATGACGTATGCGCAACGCGCGCACACCTCTGAGATATGCTAGTCTCGCGAGTTTGTTTATAGGAGCAAAGGAAGCAAAGTTTCCTTACTTTAGCAA
>NW_015547702.1:112658-112912 GCF_001515605.1 Sinocyclocheilus anshuiensis
TATGGATATTTTTCTTACAAAAACACATGGATTCACTACAGAAGGCCTTTATTCACCCCCCGGAGCTGTGTGAAGCACATTTTATTATGAATGCGCGTGCCTTTATCTGACGACTTGTGGACTGTTCAACTGCAACACCCGCTGACTACAATGATAGAGCTTGGAATAGCCAGGACAATTTTTAATATAACTCCGACTGGATTCGTCTGAAAGAAGAAAGTCATATACACCTAGGATGCTTCGAGGGTGAGTAA
>NW_015547702.1:113958-120052 GCF_001515605.1 Sinocyclocheilus anshuiensis
AACACAAGCCAATTTTCATTTTTGGGTGAACTAACCCTTTAAGAGACTTGAGCAGTTAAAGTCCCGTCAAAGTCTGGAGTGATTAGAGATGTGTGTATGATGATAATCACAGTGTGTGCTGGTTAATGGCTCAGAGAGCTCACTACTCTCTTTGTAAAGCCTGAAACACTGACAAGTTCCAGTTAGTTGACCGGATTGATCAGCAGGCATAATTTCGCTCTCGGGCGACTGCAGCCGAATGGAGAGGCGATCAATTCTTGATAGGTGTCCTGAAGTTTCTGCATGAACTCCCACCCTGTCATCGGCTAGCAGGAGAGACGGCCGCAAACTTGTGAGTTTGTTCATAATTGTTTGGAGAAATAGTGGAACTCGTATTGAGCATACAAAAAGAGTCTAGTGAAACATTTTTTCTCATTGATTTTCATTTGCTGCTTTAGAAAAAAAATATAAAAGACTTCTCCACCCAACTGAAGATAATCTCAGAATAGAATGCCTCTCCACAAGAAAAGACTAAAATGAGCCAGTCTCTTATATTTAATGTGGCTGTGAATAGAGTGTCATTCTCTGGCCTGCTTTTGAAATAATAATTGCTTTTGTGGTGCTGTGCTGAGTGTTTTGTGTCCCCCTCCACCCTTTTTTTTTTTTAAACAATATGCAGTACTTTCAGTCAACTCTAATATGAGTTTACTTGAAATAATGTCTGAAAAACAAACTAGCGCAGTGAAATGGTTGGCAAAAGTTTTTTGTCATTTAATTTGTACTAAATTATGCATTTACAAAGTCAGAAGCACAAACACAGTCACAACTATGTGGAATGCATTGTACTTTAAGGTTGTGTTTTTATGCGTGTAGAAATCTATTTAGTTCAAAATATATTACGCTACCCTTAATGTTATAAGCTGTTTTCACGATAGGCAAACGGGATTTTGTTTGTTTGTTTGTAGCAAAAACCATTTTGAAAATTTAAAATAGTCGTGTACATGATTTAAGATTATCTGTGAATCAAAGCTCTCAAGAAGTCATATTTTCTCAGTAAATTCAAAACTTTTCATAATGAGAAATGAAATATAATTACCGTTTCTTGTGCTGCTTTTAATTTAGAATTTTGATTTTTTTTAAAAGTGTATTATTGTAATAAGAATCATCAACTAGAAGAATGATACATTACATTAATGAGAAAGTGGGTACTTAAAAATTTGAATTGTAAAAAACAAAAACAAAAAATACTATGGTAAAAACCTGTTAAGTTATGTTACTCTATACGGTGAATAATTGTAATAGATGAAATAGGACATTACATGCAATTTAACAGAAACATACTGTAACTTACCATTTTTGGAAGTGAATAAGAAGTCATCTAATTTACAGTGAAAAAAATAGATTAAATAAAATATAGTGACACATAATTTGACATCCACAAAATGATCTGTGTGACAGCTCATATTTGTTGGTTTATCATTCATTTTATTTATTTATTTATTTTATTTATTTATTTTTTCACTCTTATGAATGTTGAAATGAAATGAATGTTTATTGCAGTATTGTAATTTTTATTGTAATTTACCTCAGCTTGAGGAAAAGCTACTTGTGATTAACTTTGTTTTGGGAAAAAAATAAAATAAACAATAATATTAATAATAATAATAATAGGTTTGGTATTATTTCAGTTCATGAAATTCACTTTTGTTACTGTAAATTTAATTTCAATCTGTAAAACATTTTATAATATTACTATTTAAAAAATAAATATTCATACATGTTAATGGTAAAAATAAAATAAAATAATAAATATTAAGAAAATATGTTTTATTTTTCTTTATGGCAAATATGTTGGTTGGTTTCTTTTGATTCCTGCGTAAAATATGAACTGAACATGTATCTGTTAGTTTCACCCTGGACCTGGAATTGTCTGTGCTTTCAAAGAGGTCATCTATTTTTATTTTGACAGAAATATACACATTTCTGAGTTTACTCCTTTCAGCAGTTGAGTGTCTGCTTTAGTGCACTATACCATTGTCCCTGTATGGCAGTTCTCTCCTGTTGCTCTAATGTCCTTGCAGCGTTAGCAGACAGACACTGATGATTAAGTGTCTATTTACTCACCTATGGTTTACGAGAGCAATGTCGCCACTTTACCCAATGCTGACAGATTAGACGTGGACTGTGGTCTCGTACCGCAGCACTCAAGACAAACTAATGTCTGCAAGCCGGCACATGAGGAATCGTCTTAATTTTCACATTGATCATTGTGTTAGCCTCAGCGCTGGCCCTTTCCAGCCAACCGCGAGAGATCGCAGATTCATCCCCACTGTTGGAATTCAATGAGAGGACTCAGGTTAAGAAAGATTGTTAAGGTGCAGGTTAAGAGACCGGGCTCTGTTTATCAGCAGCTCGGGGATGAAACTGTAATAATGAGGCCTGAATGCTCACGAGCGCTTTATTGGCTGGCTTGATGTTGTCTGAACAAGTGCAGCTGTACTAGAAGATAAATCAATAGCGCTGAGAGAGGAAGGAGCCCACGGCGTTGACTCAAAGGACACACTGCAACAGACACCCGATCACCGCTTCTATGGATTCTGCACTGTTTGGACATTAGTCTGGGATAATACTCTCTCATGTGGGTGTGATACCCAAGTGGATCCTAAAGTAAAAGCAGAAATCCTAAACTCTTTAAAGCCTTGTTATAATAATGGTGACGTTCTTTTTTGCTCTTCACTTTTGGTAAAAAGTAGCTGGAAATATCTGAGCAGCGGTTTACTGTTAGCAAACAGTTTGCGCTGCTGAGAAGAGCTTCCAGGGAGCATTTACCTTTTGGCCATTCATTTACACAAAAGCATTTTGGAAGCCTGAAAATGCAAACCTTTAAGAACGGATTTCATATATACAGTAGTGTTATGGCTTTCATTAAAAACAGCTGAAACGTTCTTGGAAATACGTTTTTTTTTTTGTCTTTTACATTAGAAGGAAAAAATCCTGCAGAATAGGAAATGTCCTGTTTTAATGTTAAAATGTATAACATTATAAAAGTAAAATGGGTTTCGGTGTGGGCTCATAGTGCTCCAAATAGATTGGAAATGCTGATCTAGGGAGTATTTACTGCATATTAATGCAATATAGAACTTTCAATAATTGTGATTTTGTTGTGTGTTGATTTTAATTTGATATTTAATCAAGAAAGCAATGCACCTTCCAGCCTGTTTTCTTTCTGTTGTTCAACAGCATGAGATTCAAACCCTCTCAGTCTTTACTGAGAGGCTTTACAAAAATAGATCTGACTGCTATCAAAATGGCAATGCAAGCTTTCACAAAGAAACCTAACAGCGGTCTGGATATTTTGAGGTTATGAACCTCGGAGAACTATCACTGTTTCACCTATATTCAGCTAATATTTGCATCTATCTATCTATCTATCTATCTATCTATCTATCTATCTATCTATCTATCTATCTATCATGCAGTTGTACAAGTTATAAAGGATTGTAAAGGGGTTTACAGAAACTAAAAGAGTATTACTTAAATATTAATGTCCTTGTAGTCAAGCATGTACTGTAATCTTGAATAAAGTAGTAATAGTCCAAATATTTAAAAACAATAAACTTAATGTGTATATACGTTTGGTCACAAGTGTCATCTCTAATAAGGCAAAACAAATCACATATTATCATTATTATAGTGAAGGTCATCCCTGATCTCTGGAACCTTTTGAGCTCTGAAACTTAACTTATCTATCTATCTATCTATCTATCTATCTATCTATCATGCAGTTGTACAAGTTATAAAGGATTGTAAAGGGGTTTACAGAAACTAAAAGAGTATTACTTAAATATTAATGTCCTTGTAGTCAAGCATGTACTGTAATCTTGAATAAAGTAGTAATAGTCCAAATATTTAAAAACAATAAACTTAATGTGTATATACGTTTGGTCACAAGTGTCATCTCTAATAAGGCAAAACAAATCACATATTATCATTATTATAGTGAAGGTCATCCCTGATCTCTGGAACCTTTTGAGCTCTGAAACTTAACTAAAAAAAAAAAATAAAGAGTAAGAAAAACTTTACTTGAAGAAGGGTTTTTATTTTTGTTTCATGCTGACACCTTACAATAAAGTTCCATTTGTAAAACTATAGTTAAACTGAAAATGAACAGAATTACAGCATTTATTTATGCATTTATTCTTAGGTTAATCTTAATTTATACTATTGTTCATTGGTAAATTGTGTTTATTCATAATGCATTAATGTTCATATAGCAAATGTTGAAATGTAACATTTACATAAGTTGAATATTTAGTTCATGATAGAAAGAAACACATTGTCAGGATATCATCGCAATCACTCACGTCAGCACAGTCACCTCCTCCGACACACACCAGATCCCAATCACCCGAATTCTGATCACCTGCACCTGCATCACCAATTAAGCCTGCTATATCTTCTCACTCCACTCAGCATTCCAGTGTCCGGTCTACCGTTCACTACCTGAACACTGCCAGACTCATTACAAGCTTCTCTAACTGTTGTTTCCTTACCTCCAGAAGTCCATTCAATCTCCGCTCTTCCGATTCTCCTCTGCCCCGGTTGATCTCCAGGATTCCTACTACTATCACACCCAGATTACCAAGAAGCTAAGATACCCAGAACTCTCTCATATCTCTCTTACTCACCTGCCTTCGATCCTAACCAGAACCACATTGACAATAAACCCCTCTGTTTACCTGAACTCCTCTTGTCTCTTGCCTCTGTGTGACAGAAGACCGGACCAGAACCAACACCTCCATGGATCCCTGTCTTCCATCCACTGCAGAGGTCCTTGAGGAACTAGTAGGCGCCCTCAGGACCTCCCTCATGCCAGTCACCACCCCATCATCTGCCTCTGTCAGTCCCATGGCCCTGCCTGCTTCATATGCTGGTGACGCGGCTGTGTGTGGCGGCTTCCTTCTCCAAGTGGATCTGTTTCTAGAAATGCAGCCGCAGAAGTTCACCACGGAACGTTCAAAGGTAGCCTTCTTAATTTCCCTCCTAAACGGCAACGCGCTGGAATGGGCCCAAGCAATATGGAACGCTGCAAGTGCCATAATTAATTCCTATGATGCTTTCAAAAATCATTTCAAGGAAGTGTTTGGCTCCACGACGGGAGAGCTTTCTGTGTCCGACCAACTTCTGCGCCTGCGTCAAGGCTCCTCCACCACCAGGGAGTACACACTACAATTTCGCACACTAGCGGCGACTAGTGGCTGGAATGAGGCGGCCCTCCTCAGTGCCTACCGTCAAGGTCTGGACCCTCCCCTTCGTGCTCAAATGGCCATCTACAATGACAACATCGGACTAGAGGGCTTCCTACAACGAGCCACTCGCATCTCGCAACGGTTGTCCGCCTGCCAGCCCCACGAAGCCGCCCACCAGCCCTTTGCGACCACCAGCGGTCCCTCTGTACCAGAGCCCACGCAAATGGATTCCACCCGACTCACTTGCGCCGAGCGCGCTTGCCGCTTAGCGGCTGGACTCTACCTGTACTGTGGTGCTCCCGGACATTTCATCAGCCTCTGCCCAGTCAAACCCCCACGCCCGGCGGTGAGTGCCCTCCAAACAGAACCAGAAATATCGACATTATCCCTGCTGCCAGTGTAACTGCTAACCAAAAACCTCTCGGTTTCAGTTTCAGCCCTCATCGACTTGGGCTCTTCGGCCAATTTCATATCCTGTGACCTCCTAAATCGTCTCCATCTACCCCGCATACGTCAAGCCCGGGAGCTCCGAGTCGAGACGATTCAGAGAAAGCCGCTAGGGCATGGGCGGGGGCAGTTTCTGGGACGCCCCTGGCTCACTCTCCATTCTCCAGAGGTCAGATGGGAACCCTGTGATATCACTCGCTGGAGCGAGTCATGTCAGAGAAACTGTCTCCGCACTCTACCCGTACCGGTACCGCTTCCATCAGGGCTCAAGTTGCTTCCACCCTGGTTGAAAGCCCAGAACCGCAAGAGACACTGACCACTGACCCTGACTATGCGGCGTTCCAGGATGTCTTTAGTAAGCAGGCAGCCACTCGCCTTCCACCGCACCGGCCATGGGACTGTGCCATCGACTTGCTGCC
>NW_015547702.1:123574-157041 GCF_001515605.1 Sinocyclocheilus anshuiensis
GCGCCCCACCGCTAAGATTGAGGATCGGAAGTCTGCATGAGGAAACCATTTCCTTCCTGGTACTAGAGGGACCCACAGTGGATATCATCCTGGGACGCCCCTGGCTCACACTCCATTCTCCAGAGGTCAGATGGGAACCCTCTGATATCACTCACTGGAGCAAGTCATGTCAGAGAAACTGTGTCCGCACTCTACCCGTACCGCTTCCACAACCCGTCAGGGCTCAAGTTGCTTCCACCCTGGTTGAAAGCCCAGAACCGCAAGAGACACCGACCGTCCCATCTGACTATGCGGCGTTCCAGGATGTCTTTAGTAAGCAGGCAGCCACTCGCCTTCCACCGCACCGGCCATGGGACTGTGCCATCGACTTGCTGCCTGGGGCAAAACTCCCTAAGGGTAGAGTATACCCACTGTCCATCCCGGAGCGCAAGGCCATGGAGGATAAAATCCAGGAGAGCTCGTCCCACTGCCCGTGCCCCGTAGACCCTGGTTCCACATTGGAGTGGATTTCGTCATGGACCTCCCTGCCTCTGATGGTAACACCTGTATCCTCGTTGTGGTTGATCGCTTCTCCAAGGCCTGTAAGTTCATCCCTCTCAAGGGTCTACCAACAGCATTTGACACAGCTGAATGCCTATTCACTCAGGTCTTCCGGAACTATGGCCTCCCGGAGGAGGTCGTTTCAGACCGAGGGCCCCAGTTCATCTCCCGAGTCTGGAAGGCCTTCTTCCGCTTACTGGGAGTGACAGTAAGCTTGTCCTCGGGGTACCATCCACAGACGAATGGCCAGACTGAACGAAGGATCCAGGAGCTCGGACGTTACCTCCGGTCATACTGCCATGACGATCAGCACAGCTGGAGCCGCTACCTTCCTTGGGCCGAGTATGCATAAAACTTCCTCCGTCAGAATACCACCGGCCTGACCCCTTTCCAGTGCATGCTCGGCTACCAACCCCCACTCTTCCCCTGGACAGAAGAGCCCTCGGAGGTTCCAGCTGTGGACTACTGGTTCCGAGAGAGCGAGAGAGTGTGGGACTCGGCTCACGTCCAGCTCCAACAAGCAGTGCGGAGGCATAAGTTCTTCGCAGATGCCCGGCGTACCGCTACTCCCACCTACCAGCCTGGAGAGCTGGTTTGGCTGTCCACCCGGGATCTGCGCCTCCGCCTGCCCTGTAAAAAGCTGAGTCCCCGCTATATTGGTCCGTTCCCAATACAGAGGCAGATCAACCAAGTCACCTACCTTCTGCAACTTCCACCCAGGTACAAAATTCACCCCTCATTCCACGTCTCACTCCTCAAACCTTGTCCTTCCTCCTCCTCCAGATCCACCGAGCCAGAAGCACCCCCTCCTCCTGAGGTTCTGGATCAGCCCTCGGTATACCAGGTGAAGGAGATCCTGAATTTGCGGCGACTGGGCGGCCGGTTACAATATCTTATTGAATGGGAAGGATACGGACCGGAGGAGAGGTCCTGGGTGACCCGCGACGACATACTGGATCCATCCCTGCTGGAAGAATTCCACCGCAAGCATCCAAACCGTCCCGCACCCCAAAGTCGCGGTCGCCCTCGCCGCCGCATGGGGGCGTCAGGAGCCGCACCTGGAGGAGGGGGTAATGTCAGGAGATCATCGCAATCACTCGCATCAGCACAGTCACCTCCTCCGACACAGACCAGATCCCAATCACCCGAATTCTGATCACCTGCACCTGCATCACCAATTAAGCCCGCTATATCTTCTCACTCCACTCAGCATTCCAGTGTCCGGTCTACCGTTCACTACCTGAACATTGCCAGACTCATTACAAGCTTGACTAACTGTTGTTTCCTTACCTCCAGAAGTCCATTCAGTCTCCGCTCTTCCGATTCTCCTCTGCCCCGGTTGTTCTCCAGGATTCCTACTACTATCACACCCAGATTACCAAGAAGCTAAGATACCCAGAACCCTCTCATATATCTCTTACTCACCTGCCTTCGATCCTAACCAGCACCGCATTGACAATAAACCCCTCTGTTTACCTGAACTCCTCTTGTCTCTTGCCTGTGTGTGACACACATAATGTCTTAATAAACTGAGTTAGGTAGTGCAGCACCAAGGGACATATACAGTATTCCCTTAATTGTGATCAGTTTTAATATTTCAACCAAAGCATTAAGAGATATATGAAGAATAAATGGCATGCAAGGAATGGCCTGTATCACAATTCCCAGCATTAGTAGCCTTGTACATATGCTCTTATTGTAAATTGTGATTTTTGTTGTTTTGGTTTCAATTTAATGTATAATCAAGACGAAACGTCTCAGGTTACGCATGGTTCCCTGAGAAGGGAACTTCGAACTATGTCCTCTAGAGGTCGCTTTGGGGAACGGCTTCATCGTGACCTGTGTCTGAAGCATACATCTAAACACGACAATAACATTGGCCGGCGACAGCCTATGACGTCATTACCCGGTGCGATCACAGTATAAAAGGGCACCGGGAGAACATGTCATCCGCTTCTTCATCTGAAGCTTGAGTCCGAAGCATGGCAAGGGAACTAGAGGATGCAGTGTCTCGTTCCCTTCTCATGGAACCATGGTTACATACGTAACCTGAGACGTTCCCTTCGGAGGGAACTTCGAACTGCGTCCTCTAGAGGTCACTTTGGGGAACGGTATGCTCACGCCGCCATGCTGAGGTGAGTGCATGCCAGAAACCACAGCGAGCACTAAGTACCAACTCTACGATAGCCATGGGAGTTGCCCCTAGGACGCCTTGATGGCTGTCAATGACATTATCCATTCCGGCCAAGGGCCTGAGCTGCATAACCTAAACAACTTACCTGTTAAGGGCTGGGCTGGGAAGCCCGAGCCTAGGGCAGAGCTCAAAGGCTTGGAATCAGAAGAAAGAGATTCCTTTAAGGGAATACGGCCAGGTGTCTAAAAACCAGACCCTGGCCTGTCACCCAGGGGGCTACTGCCGGCTTTGAATGAGCTTGCTCAAAGAACTGACTCGACAGATCTTTATATGCATCCCTACTTACCATACAGGATTTTAGAAAGTGCGCAGAATTCTTAGCATTCACACTTACCACAATGTGGATTTTAGAAATTGCACAGAGCTAACATACAGGAATGTGCAGAATGCTTAGCGTGCACATTTACCATAGCATAGATTTAGAAACACCGTTACTACCGTTACTACGAAGCTGTCACTTTGACAAGCCTAGGAACCATACATGACTGAGGCACGCTCAGGGAGTGACAGTTAATCCAGCGGGAAACCGCATGCTCAGAGCACATGTGGATTGAAAAGGCTTATCTCATAGAAAAACCCTCCATGGGAGGGGAGCATTGCCAACCCAACCATAGCAGTCACAAAACAGACTCCGGAGCATCTGCTCATGCATAACTAGAAGGGGTGAAGCACCCAGCTCTCAGACTGAGAGGGGGAGACCAACGCCCGACTGGGAAGCAGCGTGCTCATAGATAACCCTCCAAGGTGAGGGAAGCACTGCTGAGCTCACCAAGAGAGCAGCCTAAGAGGAAGGCAGTGTTCTGATGTGCTACCCAGCAGAGCTCACAGAGCGAAGGATTCGACTCTCAAATGAGAGGGACTTAGATGCTCAGAAGGGAGCAGCGTGCTCGCAAGAGGCCCTCCATGGTGAGGGGAGCACAGCTAGCTCACTCAACAGCAATCCGCCAGAGAGGCTGAAGATGGCCCAGCAACCTGGCATCAGCTCAAAGGAGCGGAGGCCCCAACTCCAAAAATAGGAGGGGAACTTAGATGCTCAATCTGGGAGTGGCATGCTCATAGGTGACCCTCTATGGTGAGGGGAGCACAGCTAGCTCTACCAAAAAAGCAGCCTGCCAGGGAGGCAGAAGGTGGCTCAGCAACCTGGCATGACTGCTGACCAGAGCTCAATGGAGCGGAGGCCCAACTCTCAAAATAGGAGAGGAACTCAAGATGCTCGATTTGGGAGCGGTGTGCTCATAGGTGACCCTCTAGCGTGAGGGGAGCACTGCTAAGCTCAATCAATCAAGGAGAGCAGCCTAACAGGCGGGCAGAGAGAGGCCCAATAACCGGAGGCTACTGCCCAATGGAGCACCATGGAGCGGAGGACCCGATAAAAGGAGACCTCAGATGCTCAATTGGGAGTGGAGTGCTCAAAGATAACCCACTAAGGTGGGGGAGCACTGCTAAGCTCAACCAACAAAGAGAGCAGCCTAACAGGGAGGCAGAGAGAGGCCTAACAACCTGAGGCTGCTGCTCAATGGGACTCCAAGAGCGGAGGGCCTGACGAGAGGAGGCCTCGGACGCTCAAATGGGAGTGGCATGCTCAAAAGAAAATCTCCGAGGTGAGGGGATCACTGCTAGGCTTGGCCAAGAAAGGGCAACTTATCAGGGATGCAGCAAGCGGTCAAACCACTTGATGTCGCTGTGATGGAGCTCAAAGAGCGGAGGGCTCGACCCTAAGCAAAGAGAAAGGAACCCAGCTTGACCGAAGTGATCATTAGCCCAGGGACAAAGCACCTAACTCTCAAAAATAGAGAGGAGGACTCACATAATCTACCCAGGGCCGGCGAGCTCATAAAAGACCCTCCCGCAGTGAGGGGAGCACGGCCATGTCCGGGGAGCAGATTGATCGCAGATGATATTAGAAATAGGATCCAGCTTAAGCGGGGATCACACATTCCAACAGGGAAAACCAGGATCCCAGCATAGAGGCAACTGACCAAGGAGGCGACAGGAACGGGCATAGCAACTCAGTATTGTTTTACATGGAGTTCTTGGAAGCAGCACTCTTGGCTCCCAAACTGAGGCAGACCCTCAAAGCACAAACTGGTAGCGATAGGCTCATAGCTAACCCTCGTAGTGAGGGGAGCACTTCCAAGCTCGACCAGAAGGCAGTGCTAGATTAGAAGGGTAGTCTAGTAGGGCCTAACGAGAGACCGTCAGCTAATGCAGCTGAGCGCAGTCAAAAGTGTTCGGTGCCTTGCTCAAGGGCACCTCAGTTGTGGTATTGAAGGTGGGAGAGAGCACTGGACATTCACTCCCCCCACCTACAATCCCTGCCGGTACGAGACTCGACATACGTAACCTGAGACGTTCCCTTCGGAGGGAACTTCGAACTGCGTCCTCTAGAGGTCACTTTGGGGAACGGTATGCTCATGCCGCCATGCTGAGGTGAGTGCATGCCAGAAACCACAGCGAGCACTAAGTACCAACTCTACGATAGCCATGGGAGTTGCCCCTAGGACGCCTTGATGGCTGTCAATGACATTATCCATTCCGGCCAAGGGCCTGAGCTGCATAACCTAAACAACTTACCTGTTAAGGGCTGGGCTGGGAAGCCCGAGCCTAGGGCAGAGCTCAAAGGCTTGGAATCAGAAGACGAAAGTCCTTTGAGGGGATACGACCAGGTGTCTAAAAAACAAACCAGACCCTGGCCTGTCACCCAGGGGGCTACCGCCAGTTCTGAATGAGCTTGCTTAAAGAACTGGCTCGACAGATTTTTGGTAGCAACACCCTGCTCAGAAATGTATAAACAGGGATACATAAGTTGAGTGGAGCCCAAGGTGAAAACCGGGGCCTAAACCAACTCAGAGAAAGGGAACGAGGCTGACAGCACGCAACCCTTAACATACAGGATTTTAGAAAATGTGCAGAATGCTTAGCGTGCACATTTACCATAGCATAGATTTAGAAACACCGTTACTAAGGGGTAACCGAAGCTGTCACTTTGACAAGCCTAGGAACCATACATGACTGAGGCACGCTCAGGGAGTGACAGTTAATCCAGCGGGAAACCGCATGCTCAGAGCACATGTGGATTGAAAAGGCTTATCTCATAGAAAAACCCTCCATGGGAGGGGAGCATTGCCAACCCAACCATAGCAGTCACAAAACAGACTCCGGAGCATCTGCTCATGCATAACTAGAAGGGGTGAAGCACCCAGCTCTCAGACTGAGAGGGGGAGACCAACGCCCGACTGGGAAGCAGCGTGCTCATAGATAACCCTCCAAGGTGAGGGAAGCACTGCTGAGCTCACCAAGAGAGCAGCCTAAGAGGAAGGCAGTGTTCTGATGTGCTACCCAGCAGAGCTCACAGAGCGAAGGATTCGACTCTCAAATGAGAGGGACTTAGATGCTCAGAAGGGAGCAGCGTGCTCGCAAGAGGCCCTCCATGGTGAGGGGAGCACAGCTAGCTCACTCAACAGCAATCCGCCAGAGAGGCTGAAGATGGCCCAGCAACCTGGCATCAGCTCAAAGGAGCGGAGGCCCCAACTCCAAAAATAGGAGGGGAACTTAGATGCTCAATCTGGGAGTGGCATGCTCATAGGTGACCCTCTATGGTGAGGGGAGCACAGCTAGCTCTACCAAAAAAGCAGCCTGCCAGGGAGGCAGAAGGTGGCTCAGCAACCTGGCATGACTGCTGACCAGAGCTCAATGGAGCGGAGGCCCAACTCTCAAAATAGGAGAGGAACTCAAGATGCTCGATTTGGGAGCGGTGTGCTCATAGGTGACCCTCTAGCGTGAGGGGAGCACTGCTAAGCTCAATCAATCAAGGAGAGCAGCCTAACAGGCGGGCAGAGAGAGGCCCAATAACCGGAGGCTACTGCCCAATGGAGCACCATGGAGCGGAGGACCCGATAAAAGGAGACCTCAGATGCTCAATTGGGAGTGGAGTGCTCAAAGATAACCCACTAAGGTGGGGGAGCACTGCTAAGCTCAACCAACAAAGAGAGCAGCCTAACAGGGAGGCAGAGAGAGGCCTAACAACCTGAGGCTGCTGCTCAATGGGACTCCAAGAGCGGAGGGCCTGACGAGAGGAGGCCTCGGACGCTCAAATGGGAGTGGCATGCTCAAAAGAAAATCTCCGAGGTGAGGGGATCACTGCTAGGCTTGGCCAAGAAAGGGCAACTTATCAGGGATGCAGCAAGCGGTCAAACCACTTGATGTCGCTGTGATGGAGCTCAAAGAGCGGAGGGCTCGACCCTAAGCAAAGAGAAAGGAACCCAGCTTGACCGAAGTGATCATTAGCCCAGGGACAAAGCACCTAACTCTCAAAAATAGAGAGGAGGACTCACATAATCTACCCAGGGCCGGCGAGCTCATAAAAGACCCTCCCGCAGTGAGGGGAGCACGGCCATGTCCGGGGAGCAGATTGATCGCAGATGATATTAGAAATAGGATCCAGCTTAAGCGGGGATCACACATTCCAACAGGGAAAACCAGGATCCCAGCATAGAGGCAACTGACCAAGGAGGCGACAGGAACGGGCATAGCAACTCAGTATTGTTTTACATGGAGTTCTTGGAAGCAGCACTCTTGGCTCCCAAACTGAGGCAGACCCTCAAAGCACAAACTGGTAGCGATAGGCTCATAGCTAACCCTCGTAGTGAGGGGAGCACTTCCAAGCTCGACCAGAAGGCAGTGCTAGATTAGAAGGGTAGTCTAGTAGGGCCTAACGAGAGACCGTCAGCTAATGCAGCTGAGCGCAGTCAAAAGTGTTCGGTGCCTTGCTCAAGGGCACCTCAGTTGTGGTATTGAAGGTGGGAGAGAGCACTGGACATTCACTCCCCCCCCCTACAATCCCTGCCGGTACGAGACTCGAACCCGCAACCTTTAGGTTACGAGTCCGACTCTCTAACCATTAGGCCACGACTTCCCCATACAGAGTTACTGTTCCTCAGAGCCGAAGCACTCAGGAAGAGTTTCCGCAGAAACACATCTCACTCGTACCTCAGGGAACGCAGCGTACTCAAGCCCACTCCGTGAAGGGGCGATTCTCTGGTTCGACCATAAGGGCAGTGTGACAGGGAGGTCCCATGGACCTAACCATCTATAAAACTGCAGAGTGAAGTTAAGGAGTGTTAAGCCACTCAACGCCTCAGCGAGCGGAGCTCTAGCTCAGAGAGTGTGCATGATGGTTGAGAGGATGACTCAAATCTCAAGAGACCCCTTGGGGCAAGACATGAGTAGCACATCCTGGCCGGGGCAGCTTCTCGAAGCAAACACCCAGCCAGGACCTCAGGGAGCACGTTACGAAGCATTAAACTGAGAAAAATGCTCAACCTGAATGGAGGACCTGCGAGTCCTGAGGTCGCAGCATAATACTGGGGACCTGATGGCTAAGGAGGCTCCCACAGAAGCCCAGCGACTTGGCTGCGTGGTCCAGTAGGCATGAAGCCGAAGATGTAGGGCTAACATCCAGCCTGGATCCAGTACCGACGGGTGAGAACATCACCACGAGGTTCTGACTTCAGCAGGGGAGGTGCTCGCAGAGGTCCTAACCCTAAAGCAAAGTCAGAAAAACAGAAACTGGTCCAAGTAGCACTGCAGAGAAAACTAGTTAGTGAATTCACATAAACTAGCAATAGAGTAGATGAAATGGATCATACTCACCAACCACGGCTCCCGCACATGACTCAAGCTCACGGATATAATCTGAAGGCGAAGTCCGAAGAGCACTTGGGTCCGGACCACCAGTAGGTAGTTATATCGGACATAGAAACTAACCAAAAACATCAGAGGTCTAGCATGAGAGACTGTAATGCGAGTGCAGGAGGCTCCTACCTAACCTTGGTCAGGTGGGTGGCTTTAGGGGAATTAAGGGGAGGATGATGAGAGCAGATGTTAATACTCTCGGAGGGAGGTGAGAAGATGGCTCAGGTTTTACTCTGGTCTGGACAAGAGCGTTGAGAACACCTCGTCTGTATCATCTCCCTCAAATCATGCCTGTTACCCTTTGACTCACGCCTCCTTTGAGCCCTACCTGAAGGCGGGGGAGGGGCGTGAATCGCGACACAAGTCTTCTGTGCCCGCCTCTGACCCTTAGATTGAGACGGGCCAGGACCCCTTTGTTGTTCGGGCTCAGACCTGGAGCTTCGAGGAATTAAGGATTTAAAGGCTGCCAAGCGCCTCTTGGGCTCCTTAAACTTCTCATCCACCGTCTCGACGGAAGAGCCAAAAAGCTCAGAAAGGGTAACCGACGCATCAAGGAGAAAGCTCTTCTCTTTCGTCCCGATATCCGCCAGGTTCACCCACAGATGCCTCTTCATAACCACCATGGCCGCCATAGATCTGCCAATGGCAGTGGCGGTCTGCTTAGTGGCACGGAGTGCGAGATCTGTGGTGTGATGCAACTCAGCCATCTCATCAAGGGATAGACCCTGACCTTTATCCAGGTCTTTCAACAGGTCAGCCTGAGAAGCCTGCAGCACCGCCATGGTGTGCAACGAAGCTGCAGCCTGACCTGCTGCTGCGAACGCCGTGCCATTCAAACCAGATGTATCTTGAAGGTGTTTGGATGGCAAGGAGGGAGCCTTAAGAGAAGATGTCTCACCCACAGAGAGATAGAAGGTCAGCGTCTCTTCAATGGGGGGCATCTTCTCATAACCGTTCTCACTCATCCCCTCAATATTGGCATAACTAGTACGCTGAAACCTATGGATGCAGGAAGATCAGGAAGAAATGGGAGGCTCACTTGAGCTGGAGGGCTATGGTCAGAAAGATAACGCTCATTGATGTGGCCTCGAGGCGCTACTTTCTTGACCCGCTTCCACAGCAAGTCGAGCCTCGCCGTGGCACATTCCATAACCTCAAGCAACTCAGCGTACACAGGGCAGGAGGAATGAGAGGACTCAGTCTCAACTTCTTTGTCCTAATCTGACATCTCCTGCTCTTCCTGGCTTGGAGCCAGCAGAGCACTAGCTGCTGGATCAGACGATGTAATAGAAATAGCATCCAGCAGCTCACTCTCATCCATGACTGATGAGCGCGAAAGGGAAAGACCCTTTTTCAACTCATCAGCCAGATCCACCTGCGATCCCCACAAGCTCATTTTCCTCTGTGCCTCAGCAGCGGCGGGTCCTGAACCACGGGGAGCTGATGGCTGTCCCTCTTTCCTCGAAAAGAGAGACAAACGAGAGCGGAGCTTTTTCATCGGAAAATGCTCACAATGCACGCAGATTGCCCCCTCGAGGACATCGTGCGCAAGCTCTTCACCTGGTTGCCCAGGCTGTGGGTTAAAGGTAGGCTAATACTGTTGTAAGTAGTGTTCAGTTTCTTGTACAGACCGATCGTTTCACTTCATTAGACCTCAATGTATCACCAGGAGCCACGGGTATTGATTTGGTCTAGTTTGTATATGTTTTTTTTTATCTCAAAAACCGGTAGCCATTGACTTGCATTTTATGAATCACCAAGGGCAACGGTTTCACCTAAAAATCGTCTTTACTGTTCTACTGAATAAAAAAAGTCACCCACATCTTGGATGACTTGAGGATGAGTAAATTAACAGTAAATTTTCATTTTTGTGTGAAAAATGCTCCATTGACTGAAATGAACATTAGACGAAAAACAGGCCGCTGGCTGTTTCTAACCATTTTCTATACCACAAATGAAAATCCTGAGTTAATGTGCGTAAAATCTCATGGATGAACCACACTTAGATATGTACCAGAATTAAGGTGGTTAATTAAGTATTAGGCTAACTAATACATGATCAAATCCATTAATACAGTGGATTAGGGCATAGCATTCAGCTCTGTTATAATGTGCATTAACCTGCTCCATCTGTGATGCAAGAGTAATTATTTCTCACAATGCTCAATACACCCAATAAAAATACTAATTACATACATGCATCACTATATTACAGAATTCAAAGCACACACAGTCTGCAAAACTTTTAGATTAGTCCTTTACAATCTAATGGATATTGTATTGATAATGCAAATCTTTGTATAAAATCACAATATATAAAACAACTGTAACTTGCCCAAACCAGACATTTATGAAGAATCACTGTCCTGAGAACAGTTTCACAAACAAATCTTGTTTTAAAACCAACATCCAAATGTACGTTTATAAAAAAACATGCGTGTGACATCTTGACCACCACAAACAAACCATGAAACTATGAGTGATTTGAGACCAATTTTGCTCATGCAGGCAATCTGCAACATTTGTTCAATTGTTAGAGTCCCACACTGAATTTGGCAGACCCTCCATCTGCGAGCAATAAAGACAGCGGGTATCTGATTAGCCGCATTGTCTCCTAATATCTGTCAGGCGCTTCAGTGAGACTGACTTTGTTTTTGTTTATTCTCTGTTTGTCATTCGCTGACATAACCTGCTGCCGTCTATTTTAATATTAATTAAAGACGATATACTGTACAGGCAGAAAGTGTGGCTCTCTGCCAGTGTTTTGAAGTAAGACTCAATTAACCTGAATGACCCTAGCCAATACAAACAAGGCAAATTAATTACATTACATCTATTCCACGGGAGCTTAGCGAGCTCAGAATGGCTCTTAAATACTTTAGGATGTAATCTCTCTGGTTTGATTTATACCTGCGTATTTGTCAAGCCATGCAAATCATTAATGATACAAGAGCATGAAAAATTCACATCAACGCAGAGACCACTGATGGGGTGGAGATTCATATTAGCAATTACCTCTGTTGTTTTAACAAATGCTTTATGCTTTGTTGTGTACACTATTATGTTTTAGGACTTTTGAGTTATTATGTAAATAGTACATAATTTAACAATACAATAACCACACACACACACACGCACACACACACACACACACACACACATACTGGTCAGAAATTTATAGCACATTTTACAAATAATTACAGAGAAATTGCAAGTAACATGAAATATTGAGGTAAAAATAATGAAATTGTATTTTCTTATACACCAATATTCTTTGTTTTATTTATAACTTTTACTTTTTTATTTTATTTATTTATTTATTGTACAGTGTAGGCTCATAGGAAAATTAGGCATGTGCTGACGTTTCTGCAAAATAGCATAATTTTGCCTCTATTTATTACACAGGATTTCAGAAATGAAATGTCTGGTGAATGATGCTAAAAGATTAATGCTCTATAACATTTAAAAATTATGTACCAACAAACAAAAAACACATACAAAATAAATAAAAATAAATGAATAAATAATAAAAGCATTTACTGAATTAATTTTTTCTTGCTTCTTCAAGTCTTTAAGTTATTTTACCTTGACTAGTGTTTCACTTGAGCACAGTGCTTTTGTGTGAAAAGGAATACATGTTGTTGGTGTTTGACTGCCTTCAGTGCTCATTTCAGCTAAAAACTGCTATAAAAAATGTACACTAAGTGTATGTTGGTAACTGGACATTGAGTGATGATCTAACTCAGTGTCAAGATTGTTCACCATTCAAAAGAAAATTTAAGATGTAGAAAGCGACAATGAGTTCCTGCTCCTCTGCAGAATACACACTTTTTTGATAATTCTTAGTGATATGTTCAGATTTGGTTGCTTTCTTTTGAGAGAATAAAAAAAGTTGCAGGCTTGACTAGAGCCTGTGATTTTTTTTTCTTTTTTTTTTTTAAACTACTTTTGATGGTTTCATGCCTTCGGTAGCCAGTAATCAACTGCAGTTCATCCCTCACTGCAAGTGAATGTGTATTTTATGTAGCTTTTGGCGTCTGCATAATTTCACTAGCTACTATCAAGTGACAAATGCATTTGTGCTAAAAATACAGTAGAATTTGATTGAACATACAACCTTTGATGTCAACACACAAATATATGGGAAGCTTTTCCTCCCTTTTAAAAGCTAATATTTACTCTGCTATCCTGTCGATGCACAGTTGTATGGTAACTGTCTGCATGCTGCACATGACCCAATCACAACAGACCTGCAACCCATTTAATAGTTTGAAAACCACTGATATAACAGAAAATAAATAAATAATCCAAACTTACTCAATGACTGTAAAAGCTTAATGTCTATAATAATGTCTATATACTGGGTTTTCTGTAAAACCCCAGATTATGAGTCTAATCCAGGTTTAAAGTAATACTAGAACTAACAGATTAAAGTAAAACCAGAACTAAAATGATGAAAGGACTACATGAACTAATAGATTAAAGACCAGAGCTAATAGACTTTGCAAGTCAATGTGTTTAAAAACTACAATTCATTGTGATTAGATAAATAGACTTACATATTTCAGTAATAACACTGAGATTTGTAAATTTGATTAATATTTAATTGTATTTAATTTTTGTCAAACTTTATTTGGTCAGTGTAATTACAAATGATTAAATTTGTTGAAAAGTTGGATGGCTAAATAGACGGATGGATGGATATTAATAATGTTGCTACTCAATAAACAAGATATCCGCCTCAGCCCGTTAAAAGACAAAATACTAAGGACGAACCATCATTTCACTTTTCCGCTGTGACTGCAGACATGCCAATGACATCTGCTGCTACAGAAAGTCTGTTAGCGATGCACGGCTCGTTGTGTGTCAGGTAAAAACACTTGAGTCACAGCTGATATGACTGAAGTGTTGCCAATACGAGAGAGAGGACATCTGTTTGTGACAGAAGCGCTACTGATCTTAAAAAGTATCTCACTGCGTCGACTTCATGCGTCTTAGACAACAGCATCACAGACACTGGGTCCAAAACGCAAAGCAATCGTCACACAGTAGGGCAAGAATTTAGTTTTGAGATTTTTTATTACTTAAATTATAGGGAACAACTGACAATCAGTCTAACTATAACAAACCATTCCTCTTAAGGCATCAGTGAGCTGTCCTGTGCTTTCAAACTGGATCTTTATAGATTCATATTGATATGTGATGAATAAACTCTGTTATAGAACCCACAGCTGTGAAACACAATATGTCACGCTGGACCACAAAACCAGTCATAAGGGTCAATTTCTCGAAATTGAGATTTATACATCATCTGAAAGCTGAATATATAAGCTTTCCATTGATGTATGGTTTGTTAGGATAGGACAATATTTGGCTGAGATACAACTATTTGAATATCTGGAATCTGAGGGTACAAAAAATGTAAAAAAATATCTTCATGGAACATGATCTTTACTTAATATCCTAATGATTTTTGGCATAAAAGAAAAATCGATAATTTTGACCCAGACAATATTTTTTGGCGATTGCTAAAAATATACCCAAGCGACTTAACCTTAAGACTGGTTGTGTGGTCCAGGGTCACATATTTATTAGACTCTTTCATCTCAGATCCACTGTTAGCTTCATTGAGAATGTGTTTGTGTAGTACAACAGAACAGTAGAGCAGGTCTTGTGGTCCAGGGTCACATATTTATTAGACTCTTTCATCTCAGATCCACTGTTAGCTTAATTGAGAATGTGTTTGTGTAGTACAACAGAACAGTAGAGCAGGTCACAACGGGACGGATGAAGAAAACTAAAGTTGACAACACAACAACATTTACCCACAGCACTACAACAACAGAACCGAAACATTTCTGAGAACAGCGCATTTCAGAAAGCAATCCATTGCCTGCCATATTGCAACAGTGCATTAGGACACAAAGCAGCAGCTCACAGCACAACAGTAACAGAAACAAAACATCTGCAGAGTGGCACACAAAGAACAAAATGTTACAGGCATCAAGATGACAAAGCTTGGACTGATGGATCATAGGAAAAATGACTCAAACATGAAGCCAGTTAATGGACAATGTGATTTGTAAAACAAACACAATGACATCAGCGAGCCACACTTTCCCTTCTGTATGTGTCAGAAAGTCATATTCATCGACATTTGACTTAAAGGGATATAATGATAGTGCAACAAAAAAAACTAAAAAAAACTGTTACATCATTCTCAAGAATGTCTTAGCGACTGTTTTCACTGTTATGAAAGACAATGAGAATTAAGGCTGAATTAGGGCTGTCCAAGATGTAGATGAGTTTGTTTCTTCATCAGAATAGCTCTGATTGCTCACCAATGGATCCTCTGCAGTGAATGGGTGCCGTCAGAATGAGAGTCCAAACAGCTGATAAAAACATCACAATAATCCACAAATAATCTATATGACTTCAGTCCATCAGTTAACATATTTTGATGCGAAAAGCTGCGTGTTTGTAAGAGACAAATCCATTATTAAGATGTTTTGAACTTCAAATCATTGCTTCTGGCTAAAATATGAATCCTCTATCCATAATATTGCCTTCTCCAGGGAAAAGGATGTCTTGCCTGAATTTTTATATTCAGATAAAAATCAAAACCAGTCATAAGTAGCACAGGTATATTTGTAGCAATAGCCAACAATACATTGCATGGGTCAAAATGATTTATTTTTCTTTTATGCCAAAATCATTAGGATATTAAGTAAATATCATGTTCGATGAAGATATTTTGTAAATTTCCTACAGTAAATATATCAAAACTTTGAGCTGGAGGGCTATGGTTGCTAAGGTCTTATTTTGGACAACTTTAAAGGTGATTTTCTCAATTTTTTTATTATTTTGCACCCTCAGATTCCAGATTTTCAAATAGTTGTATCTCTGCCAAATATTGTCCTATCCTCACAAACCATACAAAAAATGACTGGTTTTGCGGTCCAGGGTCACATATCTGTAAATTGCAGAGGCGGACAGTAACTAAGTACATTTACTTGAGTATTGTACTTATGTACACTTTTTGAGTATCTGTACTTTACTTGAGTATTATTTTTTCTGGGAACTTATGAATTGTGAGAAAGCTGTTTGAGACAAAAGGCGTTCATGTAAACATACACTAAGTGATGTACAATTGTATGTTGTCTAATTTCCCCACAGTGATGCTGTAAATAGCAAACATGGAATCTGAGGACTACTTTGCTATTTTTGTTTTAAATGGCCTGCTTTTATTGCAGTGATGCTTTTGGAAAACCATTCCAGACAAGCTCAGTTCTTAAGTTCAACTCAGTTCGCACACACTGGTTAACAACTCACTGGATTGGAACATTATCAGGGAAAAAACAAACATGTTGGCCTGTTCATCACACAAAGCTATCACATTGCATCAGAAGAGTTGGAATATAGTACACGAGTCAAATGGACTACTTTTATGGTGCTTTGCAAAAATAAAATAAAATAAAATAAAAAATAAAATAAAATAAAATAAAATAAAATAAAATAAAATAAAATATAAAATAAATTGTTAGGCCCCATTTATTGTAACTACATGGTTAAAACTGTCATTGTGCAAAATATCTATTGTTGTGCACTGCAGAAGAAAGAGTTTGCAACAACATGAGAGGGAGTAAATGATGACAGTATTTCTATTTTTAGATTAACTATTTCTTTAAGATGTAGTCGCTGCCCTCATGTCACCTCAAATCACACACTTTCTTTGAAAATTAATGACTTCTAGTCGCTTTGTCACAGCAAATCATTGTCTATTTAAACACACCTTCAGGTTGACAGACAACATTCTCAGAAAACACACAGACACACATCCACTTTGTTAATTTATTTAGAGCTAACACTTAGCAGATTTGTTTTCCCAATACATTTGCATGAAAAATACAAGACTCTATTCTCCAGCATTAGCTCTATTGCTAAAAAGCCTAGACCAGTGATGGGCAAACTTGGCCCTTCCAGGCCACTTTCCTGCAGAGATTTGATCCAACCCTGGCATGACTCACCTGCCTGTAGCCTTCTAGTAGTCTTGAAGACAATGATTAGCTGGTTCAGGTGTGTTTGATTAGGGTTGGAGCTAACCTCTGAAGGAAAGTGGCCTGGAAGGGCCAAGTTTGCCCACCCCTGGCCTAGACATACCTCTGCTAACTGCTAACTCCCAGATTATGTCCTAGTTAGTATAATAACATAATAATTCCCTACAAAAAACAAACAAACAAAAAAAGTTTCAGTTCAATTTAAAGCGCTTAATTGGTATGCAACAATGTATGTATTGCCAAAGCATAAAAAGAGTGCTAGAAGTCTGCAACACTCGAGTGACTGCAAATTAAGTTTTACAAAGGTTTAATTTCTATTAAATGCTGTTAATGTCATTGTGTTGACAGTTTTGTTTGCTTCTTCTCTGTGTTGTGATCCTCAAGGCCATAGTAGGAAAATCAGTTTTGTAATTTTACCTGAATACATTGCTAGTCTACAACTTCAAAATAATAATAATCCAAAGACTATCAGTGGTATTTGCTAAAGCAAGCATCACTGTTACTATTTATCTTAGTTTGAACAAGCCCATAACCTAAGTATTAAACCTGAGCACGTAACTTGTGCTGCAGACATGAATGATTCCTCAAATCATGTGGCTTGCTGTGGTGTGCTATTACTTTTCTAAGAAATGTAACACACGGCTTACAAAAACATATCTGGCAACCATAATATCATAGAGACATGGGGCTGGGCTCTTTTGACTTGGGTCAGTAAA
The DNA here is from genome assembly GCF_001515605.1 of Sinocyclocheilus anshuiensis. NCBI lineage: Eukaryota > Metazoa > Chordata > Actinopteri > Cypriniformes > Cyprinidae > Sinocyclocheilus > Sinocyclocheilus anshuiensis. Next base: position 140,776 of record NW_015547702.1, read on the forward strand.
CAACCACTTATCAACCATCCAGAACATTACAGAGCACTGTAATAACACCTATAACACCTTAGAAACCACATAGCAACCACTGACAAAAGTCTTGCACTGAAGTGGCAAGAACATAAAATTATTCAGCAGAAATTTTGCTGTAATCAGTGATAATGTAAACTTTCATGTAAAAAGAAGTTTCAGTGACACTGTAACGTAGGAGTCGTGATGACGGAGGTGTGGATCCAAATGCAGGTTTTATTATTAAGACATACTCAGACAGGTAGGGTCAAAACACCAGCAAACAGTAGCACACAAGGTAATCCAAAAGGGTAATCCAGTAACAGGCGAAGGTCAGGGCAAGGCAGCAAACAATAACAAAAGGAAACAGTCCAAGATCAAAGAAAACAAAAGCAAGGTAAGGAAACACAGAAGACCGGGAAACATTACAGGCTAGCAAGCAACCCTAATAATCTCTGGGCTAAACTCGGGAACTGTGGCACGGTGTGCGGCCCAACCACATCATAAAGCAATCCCCATTATGGGAAGCACTACAGCCAGGGGAATCAGTTCAGGAACAGGAGGGCTAGAGTGGGTTTGGGGATACCAGCTGCGCCTGTTGACACCAGCGGTGGATCCTCCATGCTGGATGCCAGTCTAGGATACTGAAGAACTCACCTCGAAGATCTGGGTGCAACAGACAGGACATGACAAGACTCTTGAAGACCAGCTGTGACCTGATGTGACTGGGATAACAGCTGTGACGTGACGAGACTCTGAACGATCAGCTGTAACCTGATGTGACTCTTGGATGACAGTTGTGATGTGACGAGACTCTGGACGATCAGCTGTGACTTGACTTAGAAAGATCAGCTGAGACGTGAGCAGGCTCTGACTTGGCAGGCTTGACGTGTGCAGGCTCTGACTTGGCAGGCTTGACGTGAGCAGGCTCTGGAATGGCAGCCATGACGTGGGTAGTCTCTGAGCTAGCAACCATCTTACAAAAAGGCTCTGGGCTAGCAACCATTTTGTGATGAGGCTCAGGTACAGGGACCACAGAACAGAAAGGTGCTGAAAACATAGGAGTAGGGACCTTCTCAACCTCCCCAACTGTAAAGGGAGATCCACAAAACTGCAGGACAAAGTCAATAAACTGTGCCAGGGTCCAGCTTGGGTCTTCCTCCGGTAAGTTTAGACATGTTAGTATCAAGTCCACTCCAGAAAAAGTCCTTGACTGTAGCCTCATCACCAGGTACAAGGTGACTATACAAAAGGAATTCCTCCTAACATAGGAGTTGTGACGACGGAGGTGTGGATCCAAATGCAGGCTTTATTATTAAGACGTAGTCAGATAGGCAGGGTCAAAACACCAGCAAACAGTAGCACACAAGGTAATCCAAAAGGGTAATCCAGTAACAGGCGAAGGTCAGGGCAGGCAGCAAACAATAACAAAACAAGGAAACAGTCCAAGATCAAAGAGCACAAAGGCAAAGCAAGGAAACACAGACTGGGAAACATTACAGGCTAGCAATCAACTGCGATGTGAGAGTGTTTGTGTGCCATTCTTATAGTGTAAGACTGATGAGGTAATGAGAGACAGGTGACTGCAATTGATGATGAGTGCAGGTGAGTCCGGGCAAAGGATATTGGGAAATGGAGTCCTGGGTGAATGGTAAAAGTCAGGGATGGAGTTCATGGGCACTCCAGCTGCTGATTGTGACAGACACGTTTTATTTGTGTAAATATAATGCATTAATTATGCCTTGTAATGCACCTTATATTGCATTAAATATCATGCATAATAAAACGTATGCAGTTATAAAACGTCATGATATATAATGTGTACACCTTTAGAAAGTATGATGCATTAAAATATGATAATCAGTGGAAACTGCAAATTCATAAAATCTTCAAATATTATAATCCACTTTATTTTTGCTTAAATTATTCATCAAAACATAATGCATTGATTATAATGCATATGAATTCCTTTATATATATTACATTTTACATAAAGGCTTCAAGTAAAGTGTTAGTGAAGTTTCAAAAGAGATGATTTCAAGTTATTTAACATTTGAACTGAAATGAAAATAACTAGAATTGAAACACATTATTGGTGATCTCCTCAGAGGCGCTGTAAAAAGTGGATGCACTGTACACAAATATTAATTGAATATAAGCATTTTTTCATTGTGTTGCAAAAGTAAAATGGTGCATTCTCCTCCATACTCTGCATTCCCGATTGACCACAGTTTGAATCAGGGGTGGAAAGACCACCCCATTCACTGAAATTATCACCGTCAGAGATCTCACAAATCATGGAGCAAGAGGAAAAAGGTCATTTGTGCACCTGTTCTCTCAATCAACGCAGCAGACGAGGCACATAGCCTGAACATGGGCAATCACTAGAAGAGGAATTTTTACGTGATTTACATTTGCATTCTGAAATACAGGAGTCTTTTTAAATTGTAATGCCTGAATCTATGAAGCCCCAGTCAAACTGCAGCTAATGGCTACATCTGGTCAGCTAGCATCAGCATTTGTCAATGTCGGAACAAATTCAGTTGCTATACCAGCAGACCGCCAGTTATATTTAAAGACTTAACACATCTTTAAGATTTACCTCCTCATGTACTGTCCTTTACTAAGAAGAGCTTTCACATGGTAGCTTGTAGGAAAATATTTTGCTGTCAACCCACTGTGTTCATGTGACAAATGAAGTTCAACAAAATGCAATTATATCACACCTCTCCAGTCTAATAATTATTATTAAAGCATGTCCGTTTGTATGGTAAAATACTGCTTTTGTAAGTAATAGTTTATAAGCTACTCCCAGTCTCTACATACCATGTTTGTGTTACTTTAGGCTACCTGACTTCCTTGAATGGCCTAAGGGTGAGTAAATGTTCAGCAAATTTTCCTTTTTGGGTGAACAATTCCTTTAATGTAAGGATTAAAAAATGCAATGTACTGTAATTACCAGCATTGCGCTTGAATCACTAGGCCACACCATGCACGCAGGCCTGAATTAGTTTATCTTGGAGATGGAAAAGAAGGGGTTATAGTCTGGAGGTCTGTATGGCATATTCAGTACAAAAACAGTTCTGTAGCCTCAGGGTTTCTTTTATCAGTCTGTTTTTAACACAGCTACACGCTCTTGAGCCTGAGGACCTGATGGTTAAGCAACCCTCTCAGAGCTGTCAGAAATGACGTTCACCAGCTTTACTAATATTTGTTACACCCATCTCATGAAAACTTGACTGCAGGGCTGAGCGGTTGCAATCCAGGATACAGTGTTAGATTTATATTTTAAGGTGCCTCAGAAATGGTGAGTTTTAAAGCAAGCTGTCCAAACTGCGGCAAAAATGTAAGAAACTGTAGCAGAGAGTTAAACACCCCATGCTCAACGTAATTATGATGATGACAGGCACCGGACAACACTGAAAACGGTTTTTGAACAGTGTGTACTAACAAGAGCACAATAGTAAAATAAAACAAATATCTGCTAGTCACCATGCAAAATACCTAAAATAAATGGTTAGCCCAAAAATTAAAGTCCTGTCAACTCACCCTCCTATCATTGCAAACATGATTTCCTTTATTCAGTTGAACATAAAAAGAATGTTTCAATGTAAGATAATGGATTCCAAAAGTTCCAAAAAGGACATAAAGCTAGTGTAAATGTTATAAACTATGACTGAAGTGATACGATCCCTTTCTAAGATGAACTTCATTGGTGTCATATTGTTAATTCATGTGACTCATTTTGGCGTCATGACATGCGTTCGACTTGATACAGCATTATGCAGACCGATCGGTGTCAAAGATTGGCCGGATTCACCGATGACAACTGTTGAGTGTCTTTCAGATTTATTTTGACAACTTCAGTTACACTTATACTCAGAAATACATACTGACATAAAAAAATATATATTTATTGTAGCTTTAACGTTATATTGTGTCATGTTAATCAAAATGATTAAATATGTAGACCCCTTTTATTGGTCATTTAAAAACATTGGCATATTTTAACTTTATTCTTGTATATAGAGCTGCTGTATTAAGCATAATAATAATAATAATAATAACAATTATCATTATTATTTATTTATTTATTTTTTGCTATTTGTATGTTGCTTGAGTAACAGAAGCCAGCTGCTACGAGTTCTGCAGGTAAACCTCACTCCCCTGGCCTTTAGCGTCCTTGTTCGTGTGCATGACTTCTATGCCAGCTGTTGCTGGTTCGAGCCAGTTCCACTCTGAACCGATCGCATTGTTGCCATGACCCGGATGACAGTGAGTGTGAAGGAGCTTATCTGAACTGCAGGAAAAGCTCACTGCCAGGCCTCAAGAAACATAGTAGTTAGCACACAGTCAAACAAATAGTCTTTTAAAATATATTCCATTTGATAGCATGTGTGAACACATGCAGTTGACATTCAAAATGTTCATCCTTGTTATGAGTGCTAAAGATGTTTTTGTGCTCATTTAACTAGAGTCGTGTTTATCTCTTAAGCCAAATGGGCATCTCCAATCATTATTTTTTGTTCTCTCTCTCTCTCTCTCTCTCTCTCTCTCTCTCTCTCTCTCTCTCTGACTCTAAAACAATGAGTTGAGGGGTTGCCACCTTGTGGACAAACTAATTTATACAAAACATTCAAGGTGCATGAGTGAGCTGCAAACTAACAGTACTAATGAAGAGATTCACATCACGCACGCTGTATGTATTCCCCAGTGTATGCATAAATAAAAAAGAAAAGTAAAACGTGCTTTAGTGTGGCTTACCTGGCTAACTTTCATGCAGGTTCGAGTCTCACTTGGAACCTGCTGCACAAAACAACATTGCATAAGAATACGCCGTTAGCTTTGAAAAGTAATCAATGGAGAAATGCTGGCTGAATTCACAACAGCACAAAAAATACATTTATATGAAAGAAATGCAACAATTTTAATTAGGGAACAGTATTCACTATTAGCTGGTTGCTTATTAGCATGCATATTACTAGCATATTGGCTGTTTATTAGTACTTAAGAAGCACATATTAATGCATATTTCTGCATGACCATGGACCGGTTGCATAATGGTCCATAGAAAAAAAAAAAAAAAAGACTTTATTCAACAATTTCTTCTCTTCTGGGACAGTCCTCCGACATTATCGACGTATGTGCATCGCTTTCCTCTGCTTGTGAACAAGGTGCAGTGCATGCGTTTTCTACATCAGCAGCACCACGTGCATGCATCGATAATGGTAAAGGACTGTCCCGGAAGAGAAGAAATTGTTGAATGAAGTCATTATTTTTGTTTTCTCGTAGCTTCGTAAAATTACGGTTGAACCACTGATGTCACATGGACCATTTTAATGACGTCCTTACTACGTTTTTGTGCCTTGATTGTGACCCTTGCTGTCTGTGAAGGTTAAGCAAGCTCTCGGATTTCATCAAAAATATCTTAATTTATGTTCCGAATTTTGTGTAATTTTGTAATGCATTTGTAAAAATAGTAATTCATATACTGTATCTGCACATATTATGATTTTTCTGTTGAGAGGAATTACTTTCTGCAGCTTTCACAAGCAGTGAGGTGTCATTAGTGAGGAAGGAGATGTGTATGTGTATGTGCATGGTTTTAAGGATAAGGTGCATATTATGGTTTAGGTTATGATGATTTTTATTTTTTTTATCTTGAAACAACACTGATTGTAATGTTTTGATATGATAACTGATATGATGTTTGGTTATACTTGCAATCCACAATGGTACAATGTTGCCTGAGGGCAACAGCTGGATATGAAATGTTATTTTTTATTAAATATGAGATGTGTAATACATTAAAAACTAGATAAATATGTCGAAGTGTCTGGTTAAAGAAATTGATGTTATCAATACATTTATTATTTTTTTTCTGCATGAAAATGTCAAATGTTTAAATTTGTCCGTTGTGGTACAATGTTGCCTTTTAAAAACTTTAACTTTAAAAAATAAAAAAATACATACAAAATAATTCAATTTTTTTATTGATTTTGTCCCATTTTAAGCAGGTAAATTATCATATTGCGTACCATAGAGGGTTAAGGGAACACATATTCGCTATTAACTGAGTTTTCCCTTCAATAAACTCCTAATTTGCTGCTTATTAATAGTAAGGTAGTTACTAGTCTTACAAGTTAGTAATCACATTTTTTAAGACTAAATTCAATTACATTAAATTGTAGATTAGTCTAAGCTGAATCCAAAAATAAAACTGATTACCCATGTGTTAATCTAAAAAACTACCAGCATAAATTGTAAAATTAATACTGTAGTATGCTGTTCCGAATTCGGCTTACTTTTTCATCATTTAATAGTGTAGTTACAGCCTCAACCAGCAGGGGCTAACAGCTCATGCTAACCAGTAAATGCTGATTAGCGTGCTGTGGACATGAATAAATGCTTAAAATGATATTCCTTGCAACCAAGAAGCCCTGAGAACAACCTCAGTCAAATGGATGCACTGGCTTCTATTGCGTTTTGTGGAACATCTGCTTCTGAAGTGAACAAAACTACACATCCCTTTTAGCAGTACTGCGAGTATACACAAACTTAGCCCAAATCAAGTGAAGTTTTTCCATTCCCTTCTATGTTATACTTTCCTGCTCCACGCACCGAAGCTTGAGGCACAATCATGCAGCTGTTTCGTGTAACTGCTTAGAAGGAACTGACGCTACAGCGACTGCGAGAGACAGAGGATTCAAATGAAGCCTCCCACAGGAGCTCAGCAAAGTCTTTGTTTCCCCCAGTAAAAGCTGTTCCCATTGCTCTCGCTGTCAGAACCGACAGAAGCGCACTCTGAATTTTTGTGAGTTTGGTGGTTGAATTCCCCGGGGGAGTGTCATTAGGAAATCTCTCTAACTCTCTCCGGCACTAATTAGCATGTGGCTCAATGTGGCATTTGGAACCCTCTGTTTCAAACTGGACTCACGGGCTTCCAGTTTCAAAGAACTATACAGATGTTTAGAGCCCTCCCTTGAATTACCAAGCAATGCTATGGGGAAAAAAACATCCAGCATTCACCATAATTCACACTAGAAATAAGTTATGGCAAACAACAGCATTTTAGTTTGAAATGAAGTCATTGGAGCTCACTAGAACATACAGGTTGTTGTCTGGTTAAAGACAGCAAACAGACATTGCCATTACATGACATGAAAATGTTGACTTACTTTCATAATATGACATTTTTAATATTCCATGCAGAAAGCTGTAAAGCAGTTTTTGTTATAAAATAACTTTTTATGTCATAAAAAATAACTGGTTTCTATGGCTTTGTTCATACTGCTCCAAAAAAAAATTAAAATTGCAAGTGATCAGGGCTGCGTTTCCCGATAACACAGTCTCTTAACGCACTACGAAGACTCTAAAGGTATGCCTTAACTAAAGGTGTACCATTTATACGTGTGTTCCCTGAACTACACCTTAGGAGATTGCTTAAGATATACCTTCTTACGTGCGACATTACCAGGTGCTGTCCATGGCGGTGGTGCTGAATTGGTTGATATCAATGGCTCGAGAATAGATTATTCAATCTATGCACGGGCTGCTTCACTGCGTTATGTGAGAAAACAGTGTTCTTTATAAAAGAAGTGTTGATTTTAAATAAAGACACGGAACTCTATCCTGTTAGAACGCAACAAACTAGCAAAACTTTTACTTTCGCTTTGCAACATACATCACGTCAAGGGAAGAAAACCAAGAAAGAAAAATATATGCCCAGAGCACCTCCCAGTGGTCACCACATAAAATGCAAGGAAAAAGCCTACATGAGACACTGCTTAATAATTTAACAGCTTTTAACAGAAGAGAGAGAGAGAGAGAAACAAAATAACAACCTCATGCCCAAACGTAGCCTATATAACTGGCAGTATGCCTTCACTGGTCTTTGAATGGCTCATTTATATTATCATAATATATTTTCCATAGTGTCTTCATAACCAGGGTTGATTGCCCAGAAGCCGCATCACATATTGTTATAAATCACTAATTTCTGTTATTGGATGACCTACTCAAAAATGCAACAGGAGAAACATATAATCAACAGCTACTATTGCGGAGAAAAAGAGGGAAAGAGAGAAAGAGCAGAGTCTCAACAAAATCAGACCAACAAGATCTAAAAGCCGCTGAATTTGCTGCCATGTTGTCAAATTTTTCGAAAAAAATTTTCCCTAAAGTTTTAGTGCACATATAGACTATATGGTTCTGCAGACGGTGCCATCTTTGATTTTGCACAACTATTATATTTGCATAGAATGAGAAGTAAAGAACTGTGAACTGTCAAAAGTGATAAGGTATAGCTAAGAGTGGTCCAGACCAACCTTACGAAAGTATGACTTACAGAAGGTATACTTAACTAAGAACGTTTTGGGAAACACGTATTAACGATAAGGTGCAAGTTAAGGTACAACTTAAGAACGACGTAGCGTTAAGAAGGTTTTGGGAAACGCAGCCCAGATCTGTTTAGTCACACACTGTAGTTAAAATGTTGCATGTTGTATCAGTTGCCATTTTAAAGATTAAAACATCAGCATGGCGCCAAGAGATGTAGGAGAGTCGCTGTCATTGTGGGAAGAGAGGACGGAAAACCGGACATTTGGCATCTGTGCGTATCCATCATGTCCATCTCACAGCGCCGCTGAACTCATAAGCCGAAAAGGAAAGTCATTTCAAAGGCGGATCAGTTAGTTATATTGATGAAAGATTACAAAGACAGACAAAGAATGTGCGTTAATAAAGTAAATAGGTTTGAACTAAATTTCTCGTTCACTTACATGAGGTAGGACAAAATACAACACCTGGGAAATATATATTTATGAATATACCTTTAATATAGCTTCCAACCTTCTTAGAAGAGATTCAAACAACTTCCGAATAATCTTCAGTGAAATATTGTCTATCAGAACATTTGCCAGTAACTTCAGAGATGGTGGAGGAGGAAATTGGCTTCTCACTCTTCTCTCCAAATCTGTACACAGTGGTTTGAGTTGATTGAGCTGGCCAGGGCATATGGTAAATTCCATCTAGGTGCTCCGACTGTCCAGGATTTGTGATCATGGGACCATCTTTTTTTTTTTTTTTTGCATTTTAGGAATGGGGTCTTTAATACAAGTTTTACCAGTTTAGCAGTTGCAGCTAGTTCATGGATGTTGGTGTTTTCTGTGGTGTTAAAATACTTTAAAACACCAAACAATTGGGATTTTAAGTTTACAGCCAGTCTTGCTAAACAGCATCAATGATAAATATTTAAATAGCTTCCATGCTAAATAGGCTTTTTTGGAAGTCTGACAATTCACCCATTTTACCCACAGCTTGAACTAAACACCGCTCAACACAGCTTATACTACACTGATATTGTCACGAATTCGGTCCATGGACTTCCGTTTATTCACCACCAGAGGTCACCCTTTCCATTACATTGACTCTCGCACAACACAAACCGTTGCATAGCACCCTGGACTACATATCCCATCATTCTTTGCACGATTTGCACTCTGCACTATATAACACCCACTCTAACCACCTTTCTCTGCTGAGTATTGTTTAGCCCGTACCCCATTCCGAGTCTCTGAGTTTTCCTTGTTTTTGCCTTGCCTTGCCTGTTTTCGCGGTTTCTGATCTTTGCCTGTTTTTCTGGATTTTTCCCTCTCGTCTCGCCCCTGTGATTCTGTCTGCCGATCGGTGACCTACGCTAGCCCTGGGACTATTCTTGTGTTTTGCCCGCCATATACCTGTTTGCCATTGTTTGACCCTGCCTGTTTACCACGTCTCTTTAATAAAGACTGCAGATGGATCCACACGTCTCACGTCTCGTCAGCCCCGTTACAGATATACAAACTAGTATACCATTTTTTAACTGATATGTTAAAATACCAACCTAGTGAAGTAGTAAAATATGTTTTTTTTTTTACCTTTATACACAACTATCAAAAAACACAGGTGGCGATGAGAAAGACACAGGATGTATCAAAACTCGTCACAAGTAGTATGTAATAAATATTAAACAGTATTTTACTGTAAAATAACATTAAATGTCCAGTTCACTTTAATACAAAAGTTTACCGATAACCAATTAAAAGTATTTTACCATAGCATTTTTGGTCACACTTTATTTTAACGTCCAATTCTCAGTATTAACAAACCATTAACTACGACTTTTGCCTCAAGAAACTCCTAATTTCCTGCTTATTAATAGTTAGTAAGGTAGTTTAGTTCAGGTGTTTGGTAGGATTAGGGATGTAGAATATGGTCATGCAGAATATGTGCTTTATAAGCACTAATAAACAGCCAATATGTTAATAGTAGGCATGCTAATAAGCAACTAATAGTGAGAACTGGTCCCTTTACTAAAGTGTTACTGCATTTTTATAGTCTTGTAGTGTACTATTACAATTCTGAATATATTTTTACTATGTAATAATGGGTGTTCAACATTATTTTGTCAAACTCCTGTAAATGTTAAAAGATCAAAATTGTTTGAAAGGTGTCAGGGCCCAGCATGTCTCAGTTCTAGTGAACTAAAAGCAAATTATCACTTTGTCTTTTTGAATGTTTTTCAGGTTGTCTTCTCTACATCCACAAACCCTTTACACACATTCTTATAAATGTTTTGAGAGTGAATGTTTTTGGTTTTCACATGATAACCTTCTGTTTGCTGTTCCATTTTCACAAGCCTCCTGATCATAGTTACATTTGGTTGCCATGGTTACAGAGCAAACAGTTATCATCTTGGACAGATAAGTTTAACGCATGAGCATGAGAGGATCAATACAGCGACTATGCTAACATTGACTGAATCAATTCAATCAACTTAATATATACCCTAAACTCTACTACCCAATGAAAATATATATAAATTTAAATGTGAATCTCATGCATTGTAAACAACATTATTGCAATGTGAAGAGTGCCAATTTGTGTCAATGTTACCATAGCAGCGAGAAGTTTGCGAGTTCTGTCAGTGGTCCTGTCAGAGAAACTCATGAGTCCGCTGAGTAAAGAAGTTAGGAGACGCAGCATGGCACCCCAATGTGTAATTGGCATGTTTGGCTTTCTGACACATCTAATACTATGCCAAGAATGCTGTCTTCTTATGGTGCTAACTTTACTAAACAAAAGATGAGAATTAGAAGCATCGTCCTGAAACTCTGTCTTGTGTGAACATATTAGCTGTTTGCCCATTCCTCCTTCAATAACTATAGACTTCTCTGGAAGAGAAAGGGTTGGTGCGAGAATGTTGTCCTGCAGGAGTTCATGGTTTTGAAACGAAAACAAAATATTTGGAATGACATGGCGTTTTTATATTGTGATTTAATGAAACAAGCATGGCCTCTGCAGAAAATACGGTTGAAGCCAAACACTTACTAATGCATGTTGCTATTGCTTTATATGAATTAGGTTCTTGTGCCAAGTATCGCATCATATCAAATCAATTTGGGTTTCCTAAAAGCATTCAAAAAATGTGTTTATTCTGCAAAGGAATGCAGTGTATTGTGCATTTGTATAAGATATTTTAGAATATGATCACGAAAGTAATCAGAGTTCAAATGTTTATTGTTGTCCATTTAACAGCTTAGATATCCACATCTTCCAGTCTCTTCTTTGTACTGCATTACTACACCACTACTTACCAAGTTAAAATACATAAAATATTGATTTGAGTGTGAATTATTTTGGTTCCACGTAAAGAACAGGCATATATGTGTATGCATTCAGTTGCCTAGTATAACTTAGCAATTTATCATATTATGCTAAATTATTTGACACAAATTAATAATCACATCACAATCAAATTTTCTAAAGTCTTCCTGTGCACTTTAGCTGATATTATGCTACATTCAAATCTCCTGTTGTTCAATGACAAACGCATTTGTATTTTCAGCTATAAAGAATGAAAGATTTTGAGGTTTTAACCCTTTTTACAGGTTAAAAGTATATATTATAACAAGTTATGTGGACATTTATTTCTGTGTTTATTGATAATTGTGCTTTGCGGTATGATGTCCATTTGCTGGAAAGCACCAAAATGTATCTCAAATGTTCTTTATATAATCCACTATCACCTCATTTATATTCATAGGTATTTCTGTGTAAGTGTGGCTTTAGCCTGCAATTATGTTTGTGTTTGGGTAGACACTGAAATGTGTCAATGTATTGACAGCATCTACAACATAAACCCTTTTATGCATGAACAACTCACAAAGTAAGAAACTTTATGAATCACTTGAGGTTAGAATATAGAGTGCAATGATTGATTTTACATGGAAATATAATAAATGACATTGATTGGTTTATTCAATGCATTTTACAGTTATTTAATGCATTTTACAGTTAATACAATTATATGATGTGACATTTAAAGGCTTTCATTTTGTTCTGGGTGATTTCTAATGTGTGGTCGATAATCGTGACAGTACAAATATACACAAATCTGTATGGGCTGAGCACATACTAATCCTACATTGCATCTATATGAGGGTAGACTAAGTATAGTTTTGTCCAGAATAAATATGAGAGTTTTTCTCATGATTTGTCTGTCTACCAGCAAAATCAAAACATTTTTCACAATTAATGGTTGAAGACACAAGGAGTGATTTTGTTACAATTGCTCCCGTGTCCGGGACTGATACTGATATATTTTAGACTTGCATGTATCAGTTCTGTATTTTTGTGACTTTATGCTCCTAATATTTTTCACAGTGATGGCAGATATACACTGACATACCATCAGTGCAGTCAGCGTTAGTTCGTGATACAATTTTTTTATTCCTAGCATGTCCCAAAATTACAATTACAGTTCGATAATTACAACAGGCAAAGTTTTTTTGTTTTTTTTCATGATCAGACAGGAATAAGAATGTGGACCCCTTTTTTAACATAAAAAGTATGCTAATGTGCACGTGGATGATGACAGTTGCATGAGAAGGGACATATCCACAGTGTTACAACTGTGCCTCTTTACAACTGGACAGTACAGTCAGTTCACTTGGAGGCCATGCTGCCAATGCCTCTGGGCAGCTATTTTGGTAATGCAAACCAACTCCTATCTGCTTGAATGGGGAAATACCAAAATCTTAAATATTTGGTCCAGCCAATGGGCATGTGCATTCCTGAGCCTGAGTCCCAGAACACTAACTGTTTCTAGCTTCTAACATCAGCTGAAATATTTCATTTAGAAGGTGGGACTTAGTTCCATTTTATTTTAATACTATGTTAATACTACTATTACTACTAATATTATGTATGTAACGCATAGTGAACTATCTTGCTCTACCTCATTTATACAGTATAGTATACAGTATAATACTATTATCAAATGCAGATCTGGGTTTCATTCATACATAAATTGGCCTTAAAAATGGTCCCAAAAGAGTCCCGCTAATGTATTGTAGTGAGAATGATGCAAACGTTCATGCAATTCCAGTTCTGAATAATCTTCACAGGATTTAAAGAGATTTGTATGTTTCTTAAAGGGAACCTATTGTGCTTTTTTGCACTTTATCTTTCTTTTGATGTGTAATATAGGCAATAGTGCATGTAATTAATCTGCAAAGTTACATAGCACAAAGTCCACACCAAAGTTAGATAACCTCTCTTAATCACCTGCCTGAACCACCTCATTGGTAGTCCTAACATCATTTCTGTAACTAGATCAAGTTACACAAGTGACTACAGGCTACTATAGCCCCGTTTCCAACACAGGAACTTTCCCCAGGAGCTTAGGACTTTGGGCCGGTTCTTGGTGTGTTTCCACTGCAGGAACCAGGATCTAAATAAAGTTCAGAGTAAAAATTTGCCCCTCAGTTTAAAACTCAAATCTGTGGTTTATATATAAAGACAGTGCCTATTTGAAAATATGCTTCGCCGATTTCGGAGACGTGAGCTCCACGCGATCAGCGTGCGCTCAGTGCTCATGTATCCTGCTGTAAGCAGCCTCAACTCGGCTAGTCCTTCTGACATTTCCCACTGGCTCTGATGTCTCTGTAGTGGTTAAACATTAGATGTAATTTGTTTTGGGTAAAAACCCAAACAGGTAATCTTTGGTCTTTATTCTATTAATCTATTAATATGTTAAAATGAAAAGAGGCAATACTGTTTGATATAATATTTTGTTTCATTGTAATGTATGTACATTCCCTGAACTACATTTCTGCGGCTATTAATATGTTTAAATTAAAACAAAAAGAGGCAGTGGTGTTTGATATCATATTTCATCTTGAGGAAACAGTAAGGAAAATTGAAGTAGCCATACAGCAAAACTGATGCTATTGTTAGCATAGTCACAGTGGTATTTACTCACCGGTTAGTGCATTCCCAACAGACTTTGGCCAGCTGACCAATCAGAGCAGGCTAGAGTTTTTGGAAGTGGGTTTTAAAGAAACCGTTAAGACAGACGGTGAAAACAAGTGCTGCAACATTGTAAATTACAAGATAATTGATGAAAAAGAAAATAAATGAGAAAGAATGCAGATGCAGCCAAAACATTTCCTTTATGACCGCAATCTACCAAGAGCAGCGCAAATTAGCATAGGGTCACAAACAAGCAGAGCTAATGATATTCAGGTGCAATTCTACTAAATCTACTAACAACAGTTAACAGCAAAATGGGTTAAGACATGCTTTTTGTGCATTGAATAATGGTGAAAATACCAGTAAATTAACTACCACAAACCTCGGTAAGTCATTTTGCATGATTCATATAAATACTCTACTCCCATAATGTTTGTGTCAGAAAGGGAAACAAACACATCTTACTGGCCATATTAAAAACACCAGATAGTCATGTGAACATCGTTAAAAACTTGATTTTCACCAGAGGGGGTTGTTAACATTCTGTTAATATTGCTGATATTGCTTCAAAGTCTATTAAAAAATGCATACATGTGTGCTTTGCATGTGAATTCTTATGCATATGAATGACTACAAATTATAAATAATCACATTCCACTCAAGAATGCTGACCAGGTAGTGATACTGTATGCAATCACAACAATCACAGCACTCTTCTCCTTCAATTCTGCTGCTCCTCGGCTCCTCCCTCATGCCACCAAAACAACATTTATTATTGATCGGACCTCTTGTGGAGTGAAACTTGAGAAAATGTATGTGGTTTCACCCGTGTTTCCTCTCTTGTTAAAGTTTGATGAGAGCTGTATGAGCCGTCTGGATGCAGCACATGCTTGGAAAGTCAACTAAATGTGCCACACACAAAGATGGACACAAGACAGGGAAAACAGCACAACAATGTGCTCAAGGATTGCGATAAGATGCTTACTTAGCACATTTAGTTGCATCTCTGAAAGGTGGGATGGGCGCTTTTGAACCTTTGCCACTGCTCTGTGCCAACCGAATCCGTCTTATTCCCTGTGAGTAGGTCCACTGGCAGCCTCCATCAGCCGTTCTGTCCGCACATCATCCCCTCGAAATCTTAGTCCACCGGCCCACACTCCTGCAGGGGATTACGGGGAACCCGAGCAATCGTGCAGTAGCTTTACTAATATGCTACACAATAAATGTGTGAGGCTGACAGTGGCTGTCCTGACATTTGCCTAACATTGCTTCACCAGGCGTGTGAAAAAAATAAATAAAAAATACACTCTTGTGCATGGTAGACTGAAGATAACGTGTGCTACAAGGGCTGCCACCCCCCTGAGCATTGTTATTATCATCAGAGACAACCCTTCTCAATGTGTCCCCGCCAGACATTGGCTCAGCGCAGGACACAATGAAATGCCAAAACAGGAAATTCTGACGCTTGCAGACAGGTTGGAAGCATTTTGAAAGAATGCACTTTGAAGAAAAGAAATGTAGTCTTTTATCTCTCTTGTTGTAGAAACTGCGTTTATGCACTGAGCTTGTTTGCACGGTCACATGTCTTTAGCTTAATGTTGCTTGTTGCCCATTTGAAACAAGGACTTTGGAAAATGTGCATGTTTTATTGTTTAGTCGGTGAACAAGACATCATTGCATCATATCAGACAGTGTGGAGAGCAAACTTGTTTTGCAGTAAATGCTGCTCCATCTCTGCATCTGCTCTGGGTCATTTTAATGCACATTTGGGAATGCAACATGAACCAACTATCATGCCAAACTTGTAATGAAAAGTGCTTATCAACTAAAGAGAAGCTTTAAGAGCTCCCTGCAGTTTTCCATCAAAATCAAATTTAGATGGTTTAACTGTAAAAAAAATTATTATTTTAGACAGCCATAAATATTAGTTTTATATATACATATACATATATATATACACACACATATATA
>NW_015547702.1:157401-159360 GCF_001515605.1 Sinocyclocheilus anshuiensis
TAAAATATTGGACAGACGTGCAGCTTTGCTAACAAGTACAGAAAACCTGGATATAAATATATATATATATGTACATATATAAAAATCACACATTTTAAATCACAGTTTAAATCATGATTTAAAACACATTTTTAAATCACAGACTTGAATTATCGTCAGATTCCCAACTATGTAATCCTGCAACTATTCCATAGACTAGCTTGTAAAAAGGTCATATCAAATGGTATCTTAAAACTTGGCAGTGTTGCATCTCACATCAGACGCATTTGGAAGTAGCTTTTTTACGATTTGGCTCATTTGGATTCAATGCTGTGTTTTCACAATAGTTAGCATAGATCAGTGCTACTCAACCTTGGTCAGAGCCGAAAGGACAAATTTCCTTTGTTAGTAAGTAGCACATTTTAATGGATGGCGTTCCTACCAAGGACAGATTGTTTTCCTTTATAGAGGTCCTATATTATCCAAATAAAAATAAATTACTTTGCAAATATGAGAAAAATACAATTGTTAGAATAAATAAATAATGTTTATAGAACATTGTAAAAGAGACAATGAGTATCAAAGCTGCAACATGGTGTTGAGAGGGCATTGTTACAGTAGCTTGTGAAGTGACGGTATTTGTACATTTGGATAAGCTCTGAAACATACAATATAGACATATTGACAGTTTTTGAAATGAAAACATTATGATGTATTTACAGTTACACTATTTATTCTTTTATATCATGCATATATTTGCATAATTACATTGTTACCATTTTCTAAGCATTTATAAGCGTTTTCATATAACAATTGGTCAACACACATACATACATAGAGCTCTTAGATATGGTAAACAAAAAAAAAACATTGGTACGCGTGCATCAAACACACACAGTACAGCTTACAGAATAGAATTAAAACAGTAATTCCAGAAATGCAATATTCACAGAAATTCCTAAACATCTGAAAGTTGTTAATATGTAATTAATTTATGTTTTAGATGATGTCAGTATCAGGACTGTGAATAAGTAAATGTACTGCGCATGTAGGTTTAGAACCACGCTTTCCGTAAACTAAGTCAAAATATTTATGAGAACATGTTGGTTATAGGGGCCAGTAAGAGTTCTCATTTCTTTGTTTATTTCACAGGTACACACTGGTTGTCTATAAATTGTACATCTGCAGTGGCTTGTTTCCAGGTTTCAGGCCACTGCAGGCCTCTGGACCTACTGGCCCAGTCCATGAATCATCCTTTGCACTCTTGTCTGAATGTTAGATACTGATCTTTATATATCCAGGTGATGTTAATGTTAAATAAATTTAGCCTAAGATATAGAGTGCAACAGTTGCGCACAGGGAGTAAAAACTGCATAGGGAAACTGACTTTTAATAATGTATAAACCTTTAAAGGGGTCATCGGATGCCCATTTTCCACAATTTGATATGATTATTTACGGTCTTAATGAAAAGTCTATAACATACTTTGGTTAAAATTTCTCAATGGAAGTGTAAAACAACACCCTTTTTACCCTGTCAAAAAGAGCTCTTCTCAGAGCAAGTAATTTTATTGCATGCTGCTTTAAATGCAAATGAGCTCTGCTCACCCCACCCCTCTCTTCCGAGCCGCTCTCTGAGAGACGGTAAACTTTAGCCGCATTCATCGACTTGCTAACTAGCATTATTATATAGCATATTAAGAATGGCGATTTGCAAAGATTCATACAAAAAAATGTATACTTCTTCTGGAGGTAAAGCTGGATCATGAATGATTCGCGTGAACATAGACACATTTAAATAGATCGGGGTCAGATTCCCTTCAAAAACAAATGTAATCAACTGCGTCTTCAGCCGCTCAGATGTCGGGAGTAAATGACGACTGCTGTGTTCATTATTACATCGAACAACAAAACACCTCAATCGCTATGGAGCCATTCTTGTCTACATCTGCTCCGGCGTTGAAAAAATGTCGGACTGATG
>NW_015547702.1:159832-164527 GCF_001515605.1 Sinocyclocheilus anshuiensis
GGGCGCATTCCCTTCAGAAACAAACGTAATCCACTGCGTCTTCAGCGGCTCAGATGTCGGGATTAAATGACGACTGCTGTGTTCATTATTACATCCAACAACAGAACACCTCAATCGCTTAGGAGACATTCTTGTCTGCATCTGCTCCGGCGATGAAACAATTGCGGACTGATGACAGCTCACTCAGGGCGGGTCTAAGGTAAGACAACACACATTTATGTTCAAACAATATGTAAAAGTACATTTCGCATCCGATGACCCCTTTAAAGAAAGACCTACTATGAGTTTTGAGGTTCCTAAGCGATAGTATATCCTTTAATTCATAGTATTTCAACTCATTTTTAAAAGGGAAAACATGATGTTGTACAGAAAATTCTACCAATCATCAAGTCGTGGCGATCAAATGCACCAGAAGTGCTTGGAGGGAACACTCATTCCCATGAAGTGTATACCATAAATACCACAATATATATGATTTGTTTTTATGTTATTGTCATGTCTTTCACAATGCTTCATGGGAGTGGAGCTCTTTCCCTCAGTAAGGGAAAGTCTAGTCTTGGTTGGTTCCAGAAGAGTCGTCATGAAATTACAACACCAAGCTGGACAACACCGAGATAGAAGACAATTATTTTCAGCAGTGTTTTGTTGGGCACTTATGCCAATAATACATCCTGTTTACAAAAGCTACCCTAAAATCTTTCGGATTTTAATGTTGCCATTCTACATATTAACTGTGGTGTTACAGTTATGTGCTACTGAGACAGTGACATAGCATAGAAGCTTTCGTGTTATTTTCATAAAGGTCTTCACTTTACTGTCTTCAGTGTGCAAGATAAAAGGTGTGAAATCTGTGGGCCTCAGGTTTGAAGTTCTATCAGTGGTCAAGACATGATGTTCTGAGAAGATGATTTCTTTTTGTCGTACTCTTATTCCATATTGTTTTAGCAATGCATTTTCCACATTGCTTAGGTAGGATATCCTTGTTCTTTGATCAACATAATCATATGGATGTTGATCCAGGAGCATGTCTTGCTAGGCCACATTATAGGCTAAATCATAACATGCTTGTGTCACAGTTTTATCAGCAAATTTGATAGGCAACAATACATTCAGTATTTGACTGTTACAGTGACTTTGATGAATGTCTGTGGTTATATTCTGCATGAATGAGATTTTTGTATTGCCTTTTTCGGTTATCACATTTACAGAGGATCCAATATGCTGTGAAACCAATATAATATCTTGCCTTTTTTGGATTTTACTGCAGAATAACAGACAGCAACAAGAGAGTTAAATAAAGCAAGGCTAAAAAAAACAGACCTATGCTGTCTCTTTTCCACTGCACAAAATGGTACGAGCACTCAGCACCCATTATACAAAGTGACTCATATCTTATAGCTGTATTTACATAATCATCTGACTGTTTATACTTTGTTTTTTGAGTTTTCTTTCTATCTTATAGGTCAGCTTAAAGATGTTAAATACAGTATCTATACATATTTTAGTTTTACTTGTTTTTTTATATTATTTATTTTATTTTATTCTTCTTATTTTTTATTTTTTTTTAATCATCACAAATTGAAAACACAGAAACACACACACACACACACACACACACACACACACACACACACACACACACACACACACACACACACACACACTGGACATTTGTCAATTTTTTTGGACAAAGCAAATATTGTATGCCTTCTGGCAACACAAAAATAAAATATGAATCTGAGTATCATAGATGTATTTTTTGCTGTGTGGGTGCAAGTGAGAAAATTAGGGTAATGCCTAGTAACCCTCATTCTGTCAGTGTTTATTTGGCGTCCCACAACAATCCAACCTTAACCATAGCAGCGACAGATGCTAATCTGACAAGTTTCACAGTATGAGGCTTAATATCTAGTTCCAAAAATTGGATTAAGTTGATATCAAATAGCTGAAAAGAGGAAATCAATGGAAAATGAGCCAAAATAATTCATGCTCTTGAGTATGGGCATTAAAAAAAAAAATAAATAAAATAATAATACAAAAAAAAAATGGTTTACCCAGCTAACATTTTCTAAATTTTAGTTAATGTTCTTTCAAGGTTCTCTCAAAGTTATAAACAAGCATTCTTTGAGTAACATTCATAAAATGTTCAACGTTACTTAATAATATTTTCAAAATGTTAGTTTCATTGTGATTCAGGCAAGGAGAGAGTAGATGATTGGATCCAGTTGCAACAGCTGCATTTTATAAAAAAAAAAAAAACAGCAAAGAGTTTACTGTATATAAAACCAAAAATCAAAAAATCATACAAAACTCAGGAACACGGGATTCACACCAATAATCAATTAACATAAATTATAACCGACAGACTCAATCTACAAACAAAGGGTGATATATGCACAAGTGACTGAGAAACTAAAAGTGGTGGTGAGTAACACAATCAGTAACCAAGGGAAAAAAATGAGAGCAGCCTTAGTAAATAAGGGGGTGTTTAGACGACAGCAGTTTCCACAAAATTTGAAAAATGTTTATGTGTTTTGGCTGTTCATTTACATTGGGGTGTCCAAACCTGTTCCTGGACGGCCACTGTCCTGAAGAGTTTAGTTCCAACTTGCCTCAGCACACCTGCCTGGAAGTTCCTACAGTGGAGATCAAAAGAGAACAATCTATAAATACCTGACATTTTCTGAAATATTGTTCATCTTCATTGCTTAAAGTTCGAAGCAATATTAGCTGTGGGTATACCACTGTTATACTATCATGTTTGATAAAATAACCAAGGCATTTCATCAAAACCCTTTATGTTGTGGAAAACGTAGTGATCAAAATGATAGAACAGTAACCACTGTAGAACGAAAAAAGATTACAACTAAAATGTTGGATGGTTACAGCTGTCAGAAATTGGTAGGAAGTGTAGAGGACCTTGCTTTGAATGCATTCAGCACACCTGCACGCGCAGGCTATCACTAGTTTCTCACACTGCGCTGGTGTGATCTTGGTCCACTCTTTCTCCAGTCTCTTCCATAGTCTGGTAACTGTAGTGGGTTTCTTAGCCATAACTTTGTCGTCAAGGATTTTCCAGAGATTTTCTATAAATTAAACTTGCTCTGGACCAGTTCTCATCTCTTCACACAACATGCTCCTCAGAAAAGGTGAGCCTAGCCTTTTGATTATTTCTGCTGATGAGAGGTTTGGTCAATGCACTCAGTGCACTTTCAGTCCGACTTCCCTTATATGTGCCGAGGCAGATCTTTATGCTGTTCAGCACTGAACTGGAAAGCAATTCCAGCTGCAGTGTTGAACCAATTCCGCATTGAGAGTCTCTGCATTATCCTGTCCTCCCATTAATTTGTCTTACATGGACGACCATAATTTTTGGGGGATACTTGAATAAATTAGTGTCATTGTAAAGCTGCAATATTTGAGAAATCGCAGATTTGGAATGAGCATCTTCTCTTGCAATGTCTGAAAGGATCATCCTTTGGCCTTCATCTGGACAACTTCCTGTTGCAGGGTTTCAGTCACCTTAGAGCAGCCCGCCATCTTGCAATCTCAATGAGGAAATTATAGGTTGTTCTCTAATTTTGATCTCCACTGTAGTATTCCTAGTAAGACCTTGATTAGCTGGTTCAGGTGTATTTAATTTGGGTTGGAGCTTAACTCAGTGGACCTCTAAGAACAAGTTTGGACACTCCTGGTTTACATAACAACAGCATTTTGTGGGCATGAAAATTGAAAACTTTTGAAAATGGTAATGTTTGAAAATGGAATGTTTCCTTAAATAACCAAGAAAAAAATGTTTAGAAAACACTTTAAAAACTGGATGCTTTGAATGTTCAGCTTAATATAAATGTTAGCAAAACGTTCTGTTAGCTTGTTAGCTGGGTATGTAGGCTATGGAAGCCCGTTTCCACCACTGAATAAAAAATAAAAAAAGGTAATTGTGACTTTTTATCTCACAATTCTGACTTTTTTCACAGAATTATAAGATATAAACTCGCAATTGTGAGTTATAAAGTCAGAATTGCGAGATAAAAACTCGCAATTCTGACTTTTTTTCTCGCAATTGCAAGTTTATATCTCGCAATTCTGACTTTTTTTCTCAGAATTGTGAGATATAAACTCGCAATTGCAAGTTAAAGTCCAATTTTGAGGGGGGAAAAAAGACTGATATGTCTTTATAACTCGCAATTGCGAGTTTATATCTCGCAGTTCTGACTTTATTTCTCAGAATTGCAACTTAATGTCTCGCAATTGTGAGTTAAAGTCCAATTTTGAGGGGGGAAAAAAGACTGATATGTCTTTATAACTCGCAATTGCGAGTTTATATCTCGCAGTTCTGACTTTATTTCTCAGAATTGCAACTTAATGTCTCACAATTGCGAGTTTATATCACGCAATTCTGACTTTATTTCTCAGAATTGCGAGTTTATATCTCTCAATTATGACTTTTTAACTCGCAATTGCGAGTTTATATCACGCAATTCTGAGAAAAAAAGTCAGAAGAGCAGCCCGCCATCTTGCAATCTCAATGAAAATTGGAGGAATGCTGCCAGTTAAATAGGGTTTGTTATATAATTGAGGAAATTAGCACCAGGTTCCAGATTAACACCAATAACTTGGAGGTACA
Source organism: Sinocyclocheilus anshuiensis (assembly GCF_001515605.1). NCBI lineage: Eukaryota > Metazoa > Chordata > Actinopteri > Cypriniformes > Cyprinidae > Sinocyclocheilus > Sinocyclocheilus anshuiensis. The sequence continues at coordinate 164,460 of NW_015547702.1, forward strand.
GTATATGTAAGTGTTCTCTAATTTTGAAAAGTGTACATTTTTTAAATATCTCATTCATATCATTTATA
>NW_015547702.1:164872-187244 GCF_001515605.1 Sinocyclocheilus anshuiensis
GTCACAATTGCGAGATAAAAACTCGCAATTCTGACTTTTTTTCTCGCAATTCTGACTTTTTTTCTCAGAATCGTGAGATATAAACTCGCAATTGCAAGTTAGGCTATAAAGTCAGAATTGCGTGATATAAACTCGCAATTGCGAGTTAAAGTCCAATTTTGAGGGGGGAAAAAAGACTGATATGTCTTTATAACTCGCAATTGCGAGTTTATATCTCGCAGTTCTGACTTTATTTCTCAGAATTGCAACTTAATGTCTCGCAATTGTGAGTTAAAGTCCAATTTTGAGGGGGGAAAAAAGACTGATATGTCTTTATAACTCGCAATTGCGAGTTTATATCTCGCAGTTCTGACTTTATTTCTCAGAATTGCAACTTAATGTCTCGCAATTGTGAGTTAAAGTCCAATTTTGAGGGGGGAAAAAAGACTGATATGTCTTTATAACTCGCAATTGCGAGTTTATATCTCGCAGTTCTGACTTTATTTCTCAGAATTGCAACTTAATGTCTCACAATTGCGAGTTTATATCACGCAATTCTGAGAAAAAAAGTCAGAATTGCGAGATAAATAGTCGCAATTACCTCTTTTATTTTTTATTCAGTGGCGGAAACGGGCTTCCATAGTAGGCCTATTATCCCTGCTGAAAAAACAACAACAGAAACCATCATATAAATTATAATGGTTTCCACTACAAACAACATTAGAAACATAACAAACCATCAACTTTTAACCATTAAAACCATTACAAATGTTTTTTCGTAGTGTGTTTTGGGACATATTCCATTGGGATTTAATGGTTTTAACAAGCCACCAATAGAAGGCGACCAATTACCAGTAGAAACCCACAGGGTCCATTACAGTTTCCATTAAAACCAATACAAATCCCATTATAACCAGTACAATTGTTTCTATATATATATATATATATATTTTTTTTTTTTTTTCAGCAGGGATGAAAATGTTTTGGCTGAATCTGAGGTATTCACATGCATTTGAGAGCATCTCCTGTGCTTCCATTTTCTCACAAAATGTGTTTTCCTTATACTTATTATGGGTCAATACTGTCAGATACTAAAAAAATATGTGTCAAATATTTATTATAAATATTTACAGAACATTCAACAAATGAATGAACTGAATCTACTGGATGGGTCCAAACCAATTTTCAGCTCCATCTATTGAATTGTCACAACAGTCAGAAAAATGTTTGGCTTTGACAAAACGGATGCACTGTAGATGGGAAAATGTATCTAATCTCAAATGATCAAATCCCAAATATTCTCTGTGACAGAGTTGACGCATCATTGATGTATATAAAAATATAAGGGCAAATACTATTTGTTAAATTATCCTCTTTTTAGAGTGTGATGGATTTATGTATAAGCAATAATGTTACCGTAATGTTGTCTTGAGATCATCCTTGATTCATCTTGATTCATTTTGCTAAAGCTTGAGAATTAATTATTAAAATTGAAGAATTAATATAATAAATTTATAAGGACAAGGAAATTAGTTCAAAATATATTTACAGTCTCTATAGCTGCCATCACACTAAGCAAAGCTCCACTACAGCTGCAATGTCTCTGGTGAAATAATCACACACTCCAAGTAAAGGTTCTCGTATGTAATTGTATCATTTGTCATCTCAAGTTTAGCAGTTTATGCAGCTGGATTTCTGTGCAGCATGAATGTTTTATTAAAGTCATCATTGCCCCATGGCATCGCATTTTCTTCAGAGACAAAAAGAGGAATAGTTTTGGCACCATCCTGTCAAGCAGCGATGCCTTTTTTGACTTGAATAAATTCTCACTTCATTCCCTACATTAGCCTAGACTCTGAGTGCAAATGCCCTCTCTTCTCTAACCAGGGTTTGAGTTATTTGTCAGTCTGATTTACATATCTGTGCATGTGGGACACAATCTGACAACCATAAACCGCACGTATCTGCCAAACGTTTAGCTTGCGGCTGGGAGCTATAAGCGAGGTTGGGGAGCAGGGCTCTCTGCTTGATGTGATCTCGACATCTTCTGGATCAGTGCACACACAGCCCGGATCCCCGAGCCCGGCCCGGACGTCTCTGCGCAAGCCCTGACTGCAGGGGAACGCATGCATGTGTGCTCTCAGCATCCCGCTGAGGAAATGCAAAACCACAATCCCAGCAAATCTGGAGGGCTGATGCACATGTAAAAACACACAGGCGTGCGCATCAGCCGAAATCTCTCAACAGTCAAAGCCATTTGCATGATGTTACGCTATATGCTTGTATAGCATACATTGTCATACTTGTATGACGATGCAGCAAATGGAAATTACAGTGCTTTTCTGCAAATCATAGTCTATTTGATTTAATGTACATTTAAACAGACATGAATAACATGAATACAAAATCAGACTGTTCGGAATAAAGTGGAGACTGGTGCTAGTTGTCACACTTTTGACTCCAGTGAATATTTCTCATAATTGTATTTTTTCCAATACATTTTTGTATATTGTTTATAAACACAGCATAGAGTGCTCTGAAAAAAAAAAAAGAACAATTAAAACACATGCAACATCCAGCCACAACAAGAATGACCTTGACATGGCATTTATAACAAATACCCCTGTCCTGACAACACGAGATCAACATTTAATTTCAAATCTACCTTCAATATGACTGGTCCTTTTAATATTTATAGTGTGGTTGTATTGTGCTCAAGTGTTTACCAAAATAAATAAAAAAATCTAGCAATAAATAAATAAAATAAATAAATATACATAAACATACAACATAAACAAATTCAGTACTGTCCAAAAGTTTGATGTCAGATTTATTATATTATATTTTATTATTTTATGACAACTTTGCAAGAATCAATCAATCAATCAACATTTCTATTAATAAAAGAATCCTGAAAATAAATAAATAAATAAATAAAATGTATCACAGTTTCCACAAAATTAAGAAGCAGCACAACTGTTTTCAACATTGATTATAATCATAAATGTTTAATATGCAAATCAGCGTATTAGAATGATTTCTGATGGATCATCTGACACCAGAGACTGGAGTAATGATGCTGAAAATTCAGCCTTGCATCACAGGAATAAATACAATTTGAAACTATATAAAAAAATAATAATTATACAATTATATTATACTGTATATTTATATTATAATTATACGGTATATATATATATATATATAAAATTCGTTTTTGTTTTTTTAATGATAGTATATATAAATAATATAGATGAGATTGGAGCTAGTTGTCACAAGGATATCTTTGCGATAACTAGCCCCAAACTTATTATTTTGTTGCCAAAGGAAAGATATGTCAAAAGGCACAGAATCATAACCTTATTCAATGCTATGCTGTCTTAATGCATTTTATGATTGCTCGATGTGTAGATGGATGAATCTGTTCAATCTAAAAGGCCAACATCCATCAGCATAACACATATTCACAGACACCGTACCTGTGATAACTCTTATTACTAAGAACTAAATTCATAATTCCCACCAGATAACACGTTAATATCTCAGGCCTGACCTTTTGATATCTTGCACAGAAGAGTGATGGCTTTTGTCCTGTTTTCATCGCTGCATTATTCACGCTGCAATAAAATATGGAAAAAAGTGGAAGAGATTACGGTACAAGAATTCCCTTTGACGCTAACAGATTCCGAGGGGCATCAGCTTCATGGGTTCAGATGTGCTGTGTCAAATCTTCAGAAGCGTTCGTCTCTGACTCATCCTCACACATTGAGGAGACAAGCAGCACAAATTTATAGTGTGCTGTGTGACATCCTAACATGATCACTCTATCTGAACAAATGTTTCTGCAAAATGGAATGCTTTGATAAAACTTTTAGAGGTTAGATAAATATAAGGCACTTCATTGAATAAAAAATGGGGAGAAATATAATGGGTAGTGGAGCTTTGCTGCATTACAAAGCTCGTTTATTATGCCCTGCTCAATGTAAGTCATGAACATGAACATACTCAAACAGAATGTGAGTAAATTAATTTATTGCCTCCCTCAGTGTAACCAAATCATCTAAAAAAAAAATATATATATATATACGTATATATATATACACGTATGTGTGTGTGTGTGTGTGTGTGTGTGTGTGTGTGTGTGTGTGTGTGTGTGTACGTGTGTACGTGTGTGTGTGTGTGTTTATTTTTCAATTAATCCTAAAAAATGCAGCATTCTCCACAATAAATAAATAAATAGTCTTCAACATTGATAATAATACATGTTTCTTGAGCAGCAAATCAGCATATTGGAATCATTTCTGAAGGACCATGTGACACTGAAGACTGGAGTAATGATGCTGTAAAAATAATCTCAAAATATCAAACATGTTTGATATTCGACTAGATGGAATCATTGTCTGAAGTAAGTACAATAAATAAATACATGTGCCTATCATACACTACAATCTGTCAACTCACACTGCCTAAAATCTGCAGACTGGCTCTGAATCTCTGCAACTAGTCTCAGCTTCTCCAAACTGTAAGTAAAAAGTGTATGTTGCATTCCAGCCTTTAGATAACCTCATATTTTCTCAGGCACTCGTTAAGTTGTTCAAAGATCTTCTTCACCTTCATTGTAGCTACATGAAATCAAATATTGTAAGCTGCCAATGAAACATAAGGATGTTTGTTCACATGAGACAATGTGTAAATAAGTTATTATGCATATAAATAGGTTGTAGTAAACAGATTTGTCTTAGTTTTAACAATTTATTCTTGTCACACTGTGATCTGCCTCTCTGTGGAGTCGTGTTGGATTCTGCTTCAATATCAGTATTAACAAACCCTTGAGACGGCTAGTGGAGACTGGCCTCATGATACACGCTGTTTAATTTGAGTAACTGTCACAACAGATGGGCAAGAAGTTACAAATGGAACTTCAGTTTTATACTTTATTTCTAAAATATTCTCAATGGGCCTAAGTTAATCAAGGATCAACCATTTATTATAAAATTGCTTGCATCAGGCTTGTTGGATTACTGGAGGAATAGGAAGTGGCACCATTGTGTGGTATTGCTTTTATACAGTTTCTATGAACAAGATGATAATATTTTTAGTTACCATTTACCAATTGCAAGTTACTTTGTTTCTGATTGCCGATGACAATAGCTCCAAACACAGCAGAAATACTGTGATCATCGCTAGTAGTAGCATTTCATTCCGAAATGGTAGTGTTTTAAGCAAATCAACTGAATTAATGATTCAATGACTCACTCATAGTCAGTCATTGCCTTATTCAAGAATATATCTGCATTTTTGAGAAATCTGTTGAATTAATAGTTCAATGACTCACTCATAATGACAACTACGGATGTAGCGATGAACCGCGAGCCGGTCGAAAATCGACTCAAATATGTGACAATTCAAAACGGTTGAGATGCCAAACAAATCATGATACAATTGGAGTAGGAGTTTATAAGAATATATCTCTGAAGAGAACTGACTGTCTTTAGAAAACTCATTAATAAATGGTTCACAGGTGTTTACTTTACATTGATGCTCACTTTCACGGGTTATTAACGTTTATATCTCATTAATAAATGGTTCACAGTGTTCACTTTACATTAAGTTTCACTTTCACAGGTTATTAACATTTATAACTCATTAATAAATGGTTCACAGGTGTTCACTTTACATTAAGGTTCACTTTCACAAGGTTATTAATAGGGGTGGAACGGTTCAACTTACTCACGGTTCAGTTTGTATCACGGTTTTAGAGTCATAGTTTCGGTACGGTTCGGTATGTGCTATGTTAAGGGAAAAACTATACTGTCAAATAAAAATAAAGAAAATAAGAATAATCTATCTAACCACAAGCAACAGCACAAATAAATACAATAGAGTAAAGATACAAATAAAATAAACAGTGATTTTCAGGGATTTTTTTTAGGTAGGTCTAACATTTTTACATTTTACATTTAACGTTTTTAGGTACAGAAATTGAATAAAGTAATGAAATGTAAAACAGCATTGCATATTTGACTGTATAAATTAAAGATGAATCTTTATTAAAGTTACAAAAGCTATTCAATCAAGAGCAGTGAGTGATTTCTTTGTTGTTGCTGTTTGATTAATATTAAGAAAGTGCTGTCACTTTAAGACACTGTAAGTACGTTCAGCCGGCTATGTCTGCTATAGGATACTTACCAAGATGGGCATTTTAACATAATTTGTGTGCGAATTTGTCCATTTAAATGCAATACTTCAGAGAGAGCTTAATATTTGCACTCATTCTGAGGTGCGGGTTTGCGCTCTTCAGATGAGCGCAGACACAAATCTTCTCACTCTGCGCGCAAGCTCGCGTCCTCTGGCTCTTAAATGTTTAAACTGGCAGGGCTTAATAAATGAGTTTAGTTTAAACACAGATATCAACGTGTGCTGTTCAGGTCTCACCTGTGTGCGCGCGCCATCAGCACCCAGGTGATGACGGTATAAATGACTGCTCATATTCCAGCATACGGCATTCGCATTGAACAAGAGTGAATGGTTTGTCCACTTTTTTTTTTTCATCGCTGTTGTAATGTATTGGGAAGCCAGAATGCGCATCCATCAACAGAAACATACATTAGCCGAACCCTGTTTGTTTTACGTGTTATTTATAGCAAACCATATTACAGATGCGTTGTCAGATTTAAGTTGAACCGCGGTCCTAGTGCGTGCCGAACCGTGTGTGGAGAACCGTACAGTTCGATTTTTTTTTTTTTCGCGAACCGTTCCACCCCTAGTTATTAACGTTTACAAATCATTAATAAATGGCTCAAAGCTGTTCACTTTATATTAAGGTTCACTTTCACAGGTCATTAACATTTATAACTCATTAATAATTGGTTCACAGGTGTTCACTTTACATTAATGTTCACTTTCACAGGTTATTAATGTTGATAACTCATTAATAAATGGTTCACAGGTGTTCACTGGTTCACAGGTGTTCACTTTACATTAAGGTTCACTTTCATAGATTATTAACATTGATAAATCATTAATAAATGGTTCACAGGTGTTTACTTTACAATAAGGTTCACTTTCACAGGTTATTAACGTTTATAACTCATTAATAAATGGTTCACATCTGTTCACTTTACATTAAGGTTCACTTTCACAGATTATTAACATTGATAAATCATTAATAAATGGTTCACAGGTGTTTACTTTACAATAAGGTTCACTTTCACAGGTTATTAACGTTTATAACTCATTAATAAATGGTTCACATCTGTTCACTTTACATTAAGGTTCATAAGTTATGAGATATAAATGAGAAAAATATAAATACCCTTCAGACTCACTATAAAAGGCTATTTTTGCTGCATCATGAAATAAATCAGGAATCTGGTTTTGAGTGAAATAAGTATTAATAAATATATGTATTAAGCATTTGTAACATGTGAGTTAAAAATGGCTCACTATTTGACAGGTATTGCATTAAAATCACCCTTTTTATTCATGCATTTATAACTGCTTATCAATGATTTAAAATGCATTTGTAAATGAGATATTAGTCATTTATGAACACCTTTATAAACACTTTATTAAGGGAACCTTAATGTAAAGTGTTACCATTTTGTTTGTACCCATGTGCTCCACATCACTAGATCAGTGCTGTACCAGGTGGGTAGCAAGCAAGTTTACTGCATCAGAAAAGCCATACATATGGAGTTGGATATGTATTAGTTTACAAATCATGCACTGTGGTAAAAGTATTTTGAGGTCATAACATAAGATCATAACTATATATATATATATATTTTTTTTTTTTTTTAAGTTTTACTGCAATTAGTTTTCATTTCAGCTTGCAGTAAATTGCATGTATAGGTGCACATTTGGAGTAGGTAAAAATGTAGGTAAAGGCATGTTTTTCTAATGAGTTTTTGTTGTGCAAAGGTGTTTTCCACTATAATAACGGACAAGCCAAAAAATATCTGAACCTGCCACCAACTGCAACATAAAGCACAAGCAAACATCCAATAAAAGGTGGCCAATTGTTTTACCAGGTCTTGAGGCTGTCTCATAGACTTATTGGCCAGTCCTAGCCCTACAAAGTGTAAAAGTTTATCCTCTCTGTTCCAGAAAGTAATGGTATAGTGGAGCATACCACTAAGCCGTTGTATTAGCATATATTAAACCTTCTTCAACTGCAACTGTTCTCTCGAACCGTATGTTCTTAGACACATTTAGCATAGAGATTACCAAGTTTTGAGTGCTATCACTGTGGAACAGATCAAATGTACACTAAGTGTAGAAACTAATTACCATTTGTTCTGCTTTTATTACAGTGAATACACACTATGACTTCTTGAAGAGGCTGCATGGATTTGCAAACATCTTCTGTCTTGTAAGATGAGAGTGAGGTCCCATAAGACATAGCAAAGCCTACATTGACAGTATTGTCATTTTCTTACCCAGATTTGGTTCGTCATCTCTGTTTGTAAAGGATGGGAACTTTCAGAAGCTTCTTTTCAAATCTTTAATTCAAGATTTATTCAAGGTTCAGTAAAGAACAGATGAAGATTGTCAGCATTTGTTGGCCTAATCTGACAACAAACAAAAAAAGCTCCATCGAAGTGCATATGCATATCTGATAAAAAAGTTGGAACACTTTATTATTCATTTTCTTCCTCGCACATGTTAAAATGAGTAATAAGGCCACCAAAACTACAAAACAACACACATGGAAGGACTGGAATAATGTAGTTAAAAAATCAGAACTATTGGATATCAGCTTTTCTCACTATGGACATTTTCTAATCTTTCTTTCCTTTTAGTCTTTTGATTCCCATGCTGCTAAATAATTTCAGCTGTTTTGACTTGAAGTGTTTTAGTAAAAAATAGTAAAAGATACAGACTACCATGATTCTGTAATACCTGTGAATGTTAAGACTGACTATACAAACACATTCTTTCCACTGCAATAATCTTTTCTCAAACGGAAACACTGATTCAGCTACCTTAAAGCCATTTACATAAAGGCCAGTGCTGCAGTGCTATCCCGACTATCCACAGTATGCATATTATATATTTTTGTTTTATCTGAGCAGCATATTATATAAGCAGCATAATAATGTTAATTACTAGGGTCAGATTAGCAGTGAAATGTAACTAATTTCAGTTGCTATATTTCTTCAGACTTGTTCCAAATAGCTTAAGGGTAGTATTCAAACTTCTGCACTAATGTAACTAATTTGTTGTGAATGGTGTAGTCTGCATTCTTTCCTCCTCGACGTCCTCCTTCTTGTTGCTGTATATCTTCAGCCTGAGTCCTCTTCCAAAGCCGGTTTCTCGACCATTACACTGACAGATTTACTCTGCTGATTTAAGTCAATCTATCGGACAACAGACTTGATATATTCCAGCAGCAGGACAAAGGTTCGGATATATTCAAGTTGTTCTATCGGGCTGAGAACAATTAAACAAATAACCTTTGAACGCAGCCTTGGTTTTTTCATTAAATTAAGTGGCCTATTTCATCCTGGGCAGTACTTGAAAAGCTAAACTCTGTGGTTTTTATTGTATGCAGCAAAACATAATTTTCGTAATTTTACTGGAAAGCAAAAAACAAATACTAAACATCCTTACAATATACTAGTCCAACGGAATTGAATGTTGTTTATTCTTAAATTTTCTTCAAGAAGAAGAAGAAGAAAAAAATTGCCAAAGTGGAAAAAATGATATACATACTGCATTATTAAATACAAAGTCTTACACAAGTTTGCTTCTGAAGGGAATATTGCTTTAAGGATATTTAGATATTTTTACTGGACAAAAAAAAGTTAAGAAAAAGATTTTTGCAGTGTCTTGTAATGTTAATGGTGCTTTCCATTCAATGTCAGATGTGGGACATTTCAACTTGATATCTCCTATAAAGTAATTTCATTACTTAATACTCAGATGATGACATAAGGAAGCAAAATGTCAATGCTAACATTAGTTTGCAGGTGTTCATTGACAATATAATCATCTCCTAGCAACTAAATTGTAAAGGATAAAGAATGCTGTACAGCACATTTGTTTTGCAGGTGTAAGAGAGGGTAATTTACCATGTTTTAAACACCTCTGTCCGCATACATTTGTTAAACAGATTTTATTACCCTGTACTTCGACTTTAAAGTTGAACTGTCAATTCAATGTTTATTTAGTGTGTTATATATAAATTCCATAATCAGAACTGTTGAGGTAAAATGTTTTGTTGTTTTTATGAATCCACAGTAAATGTAGCCTAAGCTGCTATACAGGCAAGCCTTGACATTTGCGTTTACTTTCAAAGTGAAATGTCCAGTCAGTTGCACAAAACCGATAAACACAAATCCAGCAGCATTTTATTACACTGATTGAAATATTCGGTGAGTAGGGCTAAAACTTTCATGCTCGTGTCTGAAAATACCGTACAATCTACACGAAACCCTACCATAAACCAAAACAACCATACCATTTTACCTTGCTTTTACAGGTCTTTGTGCTCTTCATGCCTGAGCGTTCTACCTCATTATTACACTGCTGCACCGGGTGGCCTACCAAGCAAGTTTACTACTCCAGAAAAGTCATACATATGAAGCTGCTTATGTGATGCAAACAAGGAAATTTATTAGTTTACAAATCTTGCACTATGGTCATGTCTTTTGTACTGGGAAAGGAACTACATGAAAATAAGTCTTTATTAATCAATATTTTGCCCTGTATAATATTTTTTGTGAAAAGTAATAAAAGTTGTTGGTGTTTACTGCCTCTGCTGTTCATTTCAGCAGGAAACTGCAGTGAATTGTATGTATAGGAATGGTTCTTGCTAAAATATACAGGTGCATCTCAATAAATTAGAATGTCGTGGAAAAGTTCATTTATTTCAGTAATTCAACTCAAATTGTGAAACTCGTGTATTAAATAAATGCAATGCATTCAGACTGAAGTAGTTTAAATCTATGGTTCTTTTAAATGTGATGATCTCAACAAATTAGAATATGGTGACATGCCAATCAGCTAATCAACTCAAAACACCTGCAAAGGTTTCCTGAGCCTTCAAAATGGTCTCTGAGTTTGGTTCACTAGGCTACACAATCATGGGGAAGACTGCTGATCTGACAGTTGTCCAGAAGACAATCATCGACACCCTTCACAAGGAGGGTAAGCCACAAACATTCATTGCCAAAGAAGCTGGCTGTTCACAGAGTGCTGTATCCAAGCATGTTAACAGAAAGTTGAGTGGAAGGAAAAAGTGTGGAAGAAAAAGATGCACAACCAACCGAGAGAACCGCAGCCTTATGAGGATTGTCAGGCAAAAGTGTGTTCGCCACAGCGGCACATATACTAAAATTGGATCGATACAGAGAAGATTAGCATGGCCCCTGCGAAAGGATGACACGCAAATCCGTGAAGCGCTCCATCTTTAGGGGAAGTTGTGGCCTAATGGTTAGAGGACTCATAACCCAAAGGTTGTGGGTTCGAGTCTCGTACCGGCAGGGATTGTGGGTGGGGGGAGTGAATGTACTTTTCCATGACATTCTAATTTATTGAGATGCACCTGTAGATAAAAAGCGTGTTTTTCCAAAGAGCCCATGTTGGAACTTACACACAGGTTTCCAAGTTGAAAGTCCAAATACTGCATTTTTCCGAATAGGAAGTTTTGCATCGATTTCAGAGATGAATGGAACATAGCATAAACACTGGTATATTTGTAGAAATAAAAAGGTCAAAGGTCACATGAAAATACACCTTACTTGATCACATGACACTCAATTGACTATCTCGCAGTCTCAACAAATTCAGTTTTTCCCTCCAAGACGCAAAGCTGCTGAGAGGTGCTGTGATGGAGACAAGGTTGGTGTACGAGACTATGGACTGTCACCGACAGGAGAGAAAGAGAAAGAGAGAGAGAGAATGAAAGTGAAATAAGAGAAAACAGGTACATCTCCCCCAGGTCTATAATGCCGAGATTACTGTTTGCTCTGGGGCTGTCTCCTGCTTTCCACTCCACCTATACTTCACTTCTAATCTCCCAGACCCCAGCTGTCTGCCAATTGATTTTAACATTCTCTAAATCAATTACTCCTCTGTCCAAGGTCTCAGTGCCAGCAAATCTCTACTCTACTCTACTCTACACACACACACACACACACACACACACACACACACACACACAATATTACATACTCACACATTAAAAAAAAAAAGAAAGAAAGAAGGTAAATGAGAGAGAGTCTGACGGCTTCTGTCAGCTACAGATGATGGAACACAAGTTTCATCTGCCACACTTCGCTGTCCTGTGTCTCTCTGACTGTCTATCTGCTCTCACACGTCTCACGCTGTCCACTCTGGAATTGTCTGGTCATTATCCAGGGTTAGACTGGATCACCTACTGAACTTATCAGCTACAATTTGTCCTAGAATTCTTTACAGACTTATTCAGTGGTGCTTTGGTAGAGAAGAGTCTATATTTTACAGCTCTTTTAACCGTTTAATGCATTAAATATTTGATCAAATGGGGAAAACATGCTTGTTGTTTATCTTTATTACTTTAAAACCAATAAAAAATGTTCCTAATTTTTCGTAACATTATGCATTGTCCACTGAAATTGAAATAATAGGCGATATTCTAAGAATTCATAAGCAATTTTGAATTTACGTTGGCATGCATTTATGAACAAATGTTACTAGAAATGGTACTAGAAATGGGCCATTGAAAGTGTCAAGCCAATACTAATGTAACTGAAAATCATGTAAAATTTAATATTTACAGAATCAAATTATGTTGGGTTTCATAATAGGTTGAGAGCCCTCATTTTTTAGATTTTGATTCTTTGATATGACAAATATTCATTTATTTATTTAGAATGTCTTTTTCCTTGACATTTTAGAGGCCATTTATGATTCATAAAGAAAGGAGCAAAAAAGCATATCAACTTATATACACAAGTATTTCATTTAATATTTTGTGAACAAACAACCTTTTTGACAAAAATGTCTGACAATTTCCTAGAATTAAGGTTGCTTATTAGATGAAAATAAAAATAAAAGCTCTGGCACTTTTGATTGTGCATATTTAATAAAACGATGCCCAATTTGAACATTTTAAAAGGTTAAACAAAACCAAATATGCTTTTATGTGTATTTTAGCTCTATGTAGGCACAGAACAGTTGGACTAAGCAGCGTAAGGTATTTCGTAGAGAGCAATGTCATCACATAAAGAGTAAAATATGAATGTATTAGCTGGTAATGCTACTGAGTCTATGAATGAAAAAAAAAATCTGTCCTTGTACAATTTCATTACTCCTGTCTGGTGTAACTGTCGGAAGACATTCACTCAATACCCACTCAGCCAGTCAGTCAGTCATTCAGTCTGTCAGCTCCATTTTCTTTGGCATTTCAATTATCTGAGATACAGGAAAACTGATGCTATTCATATTGTGATACTTAAAAAGCAACACATTTAATTACTTGAAACCACAGAAATAGACTTTATGAAATTCCATGAACTCATCAGTTGATCCGAGATCTTATAATATAGGTCATAGATGAAATAAATCTTTAAGGAAGCTGATGCACTTTATGGATTTTGTATTCTTTAAAATCTGTAGCTTAAATAAATATTGAGATGAGACTAATGTCGTAGAATTGCTTATTAACCTTGTCTGTGGAAAGTTTATCCTTTCAGCTCTCATCTTTAATGACTGGGTAACTTCATAATATCCACACAAGAAGGGATGTGACATACATAACTGTAAAGCACGTCACTGTAAAGCACTTTTTAATAGTGTCACTGTTCTTTGTGGATTTTAAATATGATACCACAATGGTATTAGACACTGCACTGCGATCTATTTTGTGGTTCAGCATGACTGTCGAGTTTGGTGTAAATTGCATTGACACAAGTTTCAGAGAATAGTTTACACAGCATTTCATTTTAAGACGGCACCCATTCACTGCAGAGGATCCACTGGTGGGAAAGTGATGTAACGCTACATTTCTCAGAATCTGAAACAAACTCATCTACATCTTGCATGACCTCAGGGTGAGGACATTTTCAGCAAATTTTATTTTTGGGTGAACTATTCTATTAGATGTGCGGAGATGCACATGTAATATTAAATTACAGTCTGGATTAAAATGGGTAAATGGATTAAAAATATTTATGTCTCATCTTGCTCTCACATATATTTATTTAAGCAAATGCTCTCTAGAATAAGATTATCCCTTCCACTAATGCCACTTTCCACTAAGTATGGTAAGTAGGAAGTAGATTTTTAAGAAAAGGGAGAATCACTAACTTCCTGTTCCAATATTAAGTGCATCAACAAAAGACAGAAAATGTCTCTTGTTAAGCAGTTTTCATGGAGTCTTTAAGATTTCTGATTGCATTTCCATTAAAAATTGGTTTTGGGCTAGACTGTCAAAAGGTTAGATTTATTTTTTTCGTGTTTGTTAGTATGCCATTCATTTTCCAGCTGCACAAAATAATTGCAGTTTATTGCCAATTAAAGTAATCAGTTCCAAAATAGCCCAAAGTACTTTCCTCGGCTTGACATACGAAGGAACATGAGGAGATAGAAAGGTGGGGGGATGGTTGTATCCAGCCAGAATGTTCCTGAGTGTGTCCCCTTAGGAAAAGTGATTCTTCAAGGCTGTGGAGATTTGGCTGTGGCCTCCTTGAGTTCTGTCAGACAGATGTCAACTGCAGACCTGGCTGGCGGCGCTCTACGAGGAAAATATCATTAATACTTCATCATGTTTTAGCTAAAATGTGGCAGGCAGATGTACACAGATTGGGCTGAAGGTGCCTCTTGTGACCACGCTGTTGTATTTTAAGGAGGAGGGGACAGGAAAGACATCAGCCAGCACAACAGTCCCATTACATCATAAATGATTTATGCAGGATGCACTTGATTAATGCACACACAGAATATGCTATACCAGACAAACATGACAAGTGACATTAGTGAGGCATTTCCATGGGCGTTTGCACTGGTCACTAGACAGAATGTCTCACAATTACAGAATGTCTCGTAATTTAATCTAATTTTGCAGCCCGACAGTTTGTGGGATAATAGCCAGAGTGTTTCCATTAACACTTACGCATGATGGATGGGTTTCAACCTTAGGTAAATACTGAATGTTAGTTGCTGTAAATACTGAATGACAGATTGCTGTTGAAAGCAGATATCAACGTTTGATTAGGCGAGTGAGATGAGGCCAGCCTGATGATTACGAATCTGATCTGTTGACGTGGAGGTCAAGGGTTCAAGGCTGCAGCCCATGAAAGTTACTAAAACACTCCTCGTGACTTACTAGTGTTTTAACCTTGAAGAGGGTATTTAATCGCAGGTCTCTCCAATGAAACTACTGTTCCTGTAATTAGTGTACTGCTATAGCTTTGGATAAAAACCATTTACTGAATGACATTTGACCTAGTAAAAACATATTGCATCATAGCCTCAAGTCATGAATAAAAGAGCTTATTTACACTTATTAGTTGTGTTTGCTAAGGCATGTATCACAATTACTATTGCTCATATTTAGATTCAGGGACCTCTAACCTTTGTATTAAATTAAAATTAAATGTTGTGTACCTTCTCCGGCACCATTTGTGCTACAGATTTGAATGCTAGCTTGAAACTTTGCTGTTAATTCACTCAAGCAGGCCAAGATGTAGCTGACTTTTTTCCCTTCAAATGTAAATGTAAGTCAACATCTTCTGTAACTTTAAGAGTCCCTAAAGCATATACAGCAACATAAAATGAATACCCGTGGCTCCTGACAATATACTGAGATCTTATGAAGCGCAATGATCACTCTTTGCAAGAAACTTTACATTGTTTACAACATTATTACCTGTAATCCATAGAATCTGGGAAAAGCTGATTATTTTCCATGAACTGGTTCAATTAACTCATTCAAATAGCCAGTTTGTTTATTTTATCACGCGATGACGTGGCGTGTATGCAATTGTATTATTAAAGGGGTCATATGATGTTGCTAAAAAGAACATTATTTTGTGTATTTGGTGTAATGAAATGTGTTTATGCAGTTTAAGGTTCAAAAAACATTATTTTCCACATACTGTACATTATTGTTTCTCCTCTATGCCCCGCCTTTCTGAAACGCGTAGATTTTTACAAAGCTCATCGGTCTGAAAAGCGAGGTGTGCTGTGATTGGCCAGCTATCCAGTGCGTTATGATTGGCCGAATACCTCAAGCGTGTGACGGAAATATTACGCCCCTCACCATATTGTGATGATGCCCTGTCAGGCCGGAGCGATGATTCAAAAACAATAAAACCCATTATAAACAAGGCATTCGTTGCATCCAGTGGGGACATAATTATGGATTATAATGACTTATACTGTCAATTTTACGCGTTGCGTTGCATTGCGCCATGTAAACATAAAACCATGTCTGCATTTGTGATCGGAGAAATGACAAACAACAAGCTACACCGCTCAAAACTCGCGTTTGAATCGTGATTTCTAGTCGTGTCCATTTTTGGAAGGCCAAACAAAGTAGTTTCGCTTTCACAACGAAACACAGCGTCACCCACGGCGGCCTAGAGTGAGCAGAGGCCAGGGCTAGAGTGAGGAACGGCCAGAGGGCTAGAGTGAGCAAAGGCCGGTGGGCTTGAGAACGGCGCGGCCGGCGGATTCGACGAAGGAGCGTCTGGAGGGCAACCACATGTGTTGAAATCGCATCATATGACCCCTTTAAACAATAAAAATCTAAATAATCAATAGCAAGTAAACAAGATATGCAGAAGAACAGCTATATATTCACTACTGTTTTTGGAGTCATATTTTAATATTTTACTGTGTGTAAAATATTTTATTTCTGTTTTAGTTTTAGTTATTTTAGTACATCAAGTTAAACTAAATAAAAATGAGAAATGTTTCCTTGGCAACTTGCTTATTGATTGATTGATTGATTGATTGATTGATTGATTGATTGATTGACTGACTGATTGACAGTTAACATGTTTTTATTAAATTAACCATTTTTTATAGTTTTGGTTTTGGTTAAAGAAAATAACCCTGGCACACTGTTCATTTAATTGATCTGTGCAATATTGCTTGACGTATTGACTATGGCTCGATTGTAGTAAACTGCCTTGGGCAAATTGTTTTCACAACCCCTTGATGACATGCAATTTTTATTGCTCTATACTGAGATTTTGCCCAAAATTTACATTTTGTGCCCTCATGTTGGATTAAACCCCCAGAAATTAAGAGTCAGAGAAGTGATTGGCTGCAGATCTGTTCGTCCAGAAGCAAAGATGGCCGTTTTCAAATTACGTTCTTCTGGGGAGTCCTGTGGCAGCAGAATAACTGCCATTGATATTAATAGGAAAGCTACTCCATGCAGCCAAATCATTGACTAAATGGAAAAAGTTCTGGTCCATATTGTGACTTATATGGCCAAGAATTGCCCACTTAGACAAGAAGATCCGTCGGTCTGACATGTAAAGCGATTAATCACAGCTCTTTTTTTTTTTTATGTCCCTGTTAGAGCGGGGTTTATCAGATTAGAGATTGTACCACAATAATAAATACTACTACTGCTATTGCTACTACCGCTACCACTACTAAGACATTAATTAATCAGGAATAGCCATACATCTGTAAGATAAAATATATATTACCGAAAACTATACAGACATATAGACAAAAAAATAAATAAAAAAGACAAAATCATACAACAAAATTACTTAAAAGGTAAATAAATTAAAATTAAATCATAAAAAAAGTAAATAAAAATAATTCAAACTCCAAACAGCGCCACCTACTCCCACTGTTAGCAATTCTCCAGGACAAAATATGAAGTCATTTTACACCTTTAACAGCTCTCCAAAAATGGGTTTTGGCACCCATTACTTTGAGTCTCCCAACCAATCAACACAGAAGCTTTTGTTTACCCAATGGCATGAGTTGGGGGTGGGGCTATCTGTTTCTCTGACCAATAAAAAAAGAGACGTGAGTGTTCAGGAAACCTGTTTGAAAACAGTTGCTATTTTTGTAATTCTATGTATTGCCATTAGAGTCACATAAATTACTCATTTCATCTTTAAAGAAACTTACAATTAACTTCAATTTCAGATAACCTTTATAAATATGGTCTGCCACAAACCTGTATCTCATTTGCCTTTGAAAAACATAATTATCCATTCTTCAAAAGGATTCGACTCTGTGGCTTTGAGAATAGTCTCTTTTTTTGTCATATACCACAGTTTATTTCAGTGTCTGCATTTCTCTTTCATTTCAAAGCACGGCTGAGAAAAGAACAGGTGTGTGAGTGTGCGCCCCATCTCTCCTTACAACTGGTGACGGTTTATGTATCTTCCTCTCAGATGACTGGAAATTCTATTAAAGCAAACATTTAACCAGATTCAGTCTTTAATGAGACCGTCTCTAATTTTATCACATTTCCTTTCTAAAGCATCGCTCCGACTCGCCCACGCTCGCCGAAGAGCGTCTCAGCGCCGGCCTTCCTTATCAGCAGAGACAGATGGGATTGTTGATAGTTGACAGACATGCTGATAGTTGATCTCATTTTTTAATCTTTTTTATCTAAAATCACTGAAAAAGCACTGTGAATCCTTACCGACTGAATATTCAAAGTGACTAAAAGGCCAGTTACACAAGCAGGTTTTAAATGATGTTTGTGCCATTGAATCATTGGCCACACATTAGGACGTGACAATTATAAACATAGTGTAATGTCTTCAATTGGTAGAAATATTGTATATCCCAGTACATATATTTGACATCATTTTTATTTCAGCTGCACAACATTGAGTAGACAACCTGTTTCGAGACCTTTAAAGCCAGGTAGGTGTGTTATATAATGCATAAAGTGGTGTGGGAGGATTCATCTATTGTTTTCAGAGTGCTCAAATAGTGCTCATTATTTCTCGCAGATTATGAGTGTGCAACGCTGACTTGCACTGCATAGAGTTTGGCCATTAAACTGTGAACAGACTGTTTAGAATAAATATATGATATACAATAATTACCTTTGCTGAAAACAGGGTGTCCATCCGTCCGGTTTTTAAATATTTTGTCTGTCTACTGGTGCACGCTTTCATGTTTATAATGTTTTTGAACAAATTGTGTGGGTCATTGATTCAAAAAGCATTCATAACTGCATACTAGTATACTACTCTTACTATTTTTAGCATATCTTTCTGTAGCATAAATTGGTAGCAAAATCAGCAAGTCACTTATTCATTCCTGAACGAATCAGCCATTTAGAACAAATTGGTTAAATGAGTGAATCATTAAGACACTGACTTTCATATTTAGTTTCATATTTAAAGAATAATTTCATAATTCTATGTTCAACATTTTATATTAAAACATTAATCTCGTAACATTATTTATACAATTGTGTAAATGCATTTGTCGCATCTTTGAACAGCATTAAACAGTCTGTGTAAAAACATCTACTTTTTATTGATTGATACATTTAATATGGACAGAAAATGTACCATCATAAAGTTTTGTTTTTCATGATTATCATCCACAAGACACAAATCCAAACTCTGGCTACTTAACCCTCTAAGCGCCAAAGTCGCAAAATTGCGGCAAGACGTCATACTTAATCAAATAGGTTGTAGATCCTAATATGGTGTAATATCTCATTTATATTCCCTACCACTAGATGGCAGACATGTAGTACTTCGATTCTAGACCAAAATTACATCATGTTCCTATTCAAAGTGTTCGAGGAAATAGCAGAGCAAGTGAGCTTAATGCGGAAGCAGTTCAGTTCATAGCGTGCGAGTAAATTGTGAGATTTGTGAGAGAAAATCGCCAAATGGCTAATAAAAAGTTGTACCGTGAGGATGTGTTGCAAATGTTATTCGCCGATTCTGACTCTGAAGGGGAATATTTGCCTTTTGGAAATGGTCGTCGACTGGAGTGGTGTGGATTACTTGAGGATTATTGTGAAGGTTTTTTTTTTTTTTTTTTATCTGCTGTGTTTGGACTCTCATTCTGATGGCACCCATTGACTACAGAGGATCCATTGGTGAGCAGGTGATAGAATGACACTTTTCTCCTAACCCGATGAAGAAACAAACTCATCTGCATCTTGGATGGCCTGAAGGAGAGTACATTTTCAGCTAATTTTCATTTTAGGGTGAGCTAATCTTTTAAAGTTGTCAAGAAATGAAAATACACCCTATTTTCTGATGAAGTAACAAACTCATCTGATGCTCAGATTCATGGATTATATCACCTCAAAATCTATTGTGTTTTTATCCTTTGTTTTTGTTTGCAGCAGACGCTGTATAGAACCTTGTAAAATAGGAAAGTATGGTAATTAACTCTTCTTTGTTTTGCTGTTGTCCTCTCAAATGGTAAGCGGACATTGAGGGGCTTAGGATCACATCCAGGGTCACTGCCCTTGTAACAGCTGGGATTCGAATGCCCTTCTCATGGGTACAATTGCTCTAGCGAGGG
Source organism: Sinocyclocheilus anshuiensis (assembly GCF_001515605.1). Lineage (NCBI taxonomy): Eukaryota > Metazoa > Chordata > Actinopteri > Cypriniformes > Cyprinidae > Sinocyclocheilus > Sinocyclocheilus anshuiensis. The sequence goes on from NW_015547702.1 coordinate 185,327, forward strand.
CACGACTGTGGCCACTGCTACTGGGCACGCTTCTGCTAAAAGACAATAGACAATAGAGCCTGTCATTTCTCAGGTTTAACAAAAAGGTAACATAAAAAGGCTTCTAGCTGAAGTAAATAGTCTCAGCTGGTTGTCAGTTGTAGTTACACAGCCATTCAAATAACGTGTACACAGAACAAAAGCTCAGAAGAGGCTGAACTGATATTTCTGTCTTTCATATATAATGGTTAAATTCTCTGGCCCTCCCTGATCCCAAAACACTCTTTTATTATTATTATAGCAACATTTTTAGTGGTTCATGGACGATCTCGGAAGTCAAGCAATCCACAGCTATTATGTAAAAGCATACATGTCCAAATGTCTGTCTGTGATCAGGCATTATGCTCTCAGCTATAAATAATTCAGCCTCATTCAGCTTACACACTTCAAAAAGAATATAATCAAATCACATGAAGGAGAAAATAAAGGCCTGATTAATAATTAATGCAGGTGTCCCAGATTTCGATGCTTTAAAAACACAAGACTGACCATCTCAGAGAAGATAAAAATAAATACATTTGTACATGTTACTTCCACATATTTTCCACAAACAACAACATGTGCTTCATTAATAACAAAATAATATAGTCAAATATTCTCCAACACCTCTGGTTTTTAATCTATCGGTATATTTCACTGTTGAATACACATTTTCACAGTAGGAAGGGCCCACTGATGGACAGACTGTTCTTGTTCATCACCACCCTGATTCCATCTGTTGCACATTTGGAGAATCCATTCCTGGTGCGCTTTAATAACCTGCCAAGCACTTCCTCTTTAGCAATTCTTAATAATAAGTCATAATTTAATGAATTAAATAAAATCATCCTTTTTGGCCCATGTGGTAATTTTTCAAGTTTGACGGATGGGTGAAAATCAAACCTTCAAAACAGGTTGCGCTGGGCCTTGACAACTAAACACAACTGTATCTATTAGAAATAATAACAGCTTTGAAGAAGATTTTGAAAACTGTTTTCACGAATACCGAAATGGAGCACACTTTACTTGTTCATATGTGACCCTGGAGCACAAAAGCAGTCTTAAGTCGCTGGGGTATATTTGTAGCGATAGCCAAAAATACATTGTATGGGTCAAAATTATAGATTTTTCTTTTATGCCAAAAATCATTAGGATATTAAGTAAATATCATGTTCCATGAAGATATTTTGTAAATTGCCTAATGTAAATATATTAAAACTTAATTTTTGATTAGTAATATGCATAGAACTTCATTTGGACAACTTTAAAGGTGATTTTCACAATATTTAGATTTTTTTTGTACCTTAAGATTCCAGATTTTCAAATAGTTGTATCTCTGCCAAATTGTCACACCCCTGTGGACTGTCGATTGTGGTTTCTCCCTCTGTGTCCTTATTTGTTTTTTCCTGTCCTCATTATCAGTTAATCACCTTATTGTGCTCACCTGTCTGCCCCTCGTTATCCACCCTATATTAGTTCCTGCCTCTTGTAGTCTAGTTGGTTGGTTATTGCCAGTGTCAATGTCAATGTACATGTTCCTGTCTATGTTGATGTCTACCCTGTTTGGATTTCCTGTTTCTTTATTAAATATCCTTTGCTTCGTCATCTTCGTCATCCCGCCTGTTCTTTAGCACACCCTGCCCGTGACAGAATAACCGACCCAAAAGAGTTTAACTTCCGTGTTCTCCCCTCCGTTTGTTTTCCGTTTTTTTCCTCAGTGGTTTTCTTTCCATTGTGTTGACCCCATGGATCCCTTCACGCGCCCCGAATTCCTCCTTCTCCTGCTGGAGCAGGAAGGCAGGACTCTCGAGGACCATACCAGACGGTTCCTGATGGTCGCTAACGTCACCAGCTAGCCGGACGACGCGCTCTGCGCTTTCTATGAGGGAAGTCTGAATGC
>NW_015547702.1:187502-203621 GCF_001515605.1 Sinocyclocheilus anshuiensis
TTGAACAGCAAATCAGCATATTATAATGATTTCTGAAGATCATGTGACACTGAAGACTGATGCTGAAAATACAGCTGCGCATCACAGGAATAAGTTACATTTTAATATTCAAATAAAAAGCAGCTAATTTAAATAGTAAAAATAGTTCACAATATTACTGATTTTGCAGTATTTTGGATCACATAAATGCAGGCTTGGTGAGCGTTAAAAACATTACCAAACGTTTTTGAACAGTAAGATTTTTAATGTAGGCCTACTCAATTTGTCTAAACTAAACTATACAGAGAACCCTATTGTTAAGGTTAAAAGTAACAATTGATTTGTATACAAGTTCATATTAGACTTATTATAATAACTACGTTATTGTCACACCCCTGTGGACTGTCAATTGTGGTTTCTCCCTTTGTGTCCTTATTTGGTTTTTCCTGTCCTCATTATCAGTTAATCACCTTATTGTGCTCACCTGTCTGCCCCTCGTTATTCACCCTATATTAGTTCCTGCCTCTTGTAGTCTAGTTGGTCGGTTATTGCCAGTGTCAATGTCCATGTTCCTGTCTATGTTGATGTCTACCCTGTCTTGTGTCCTGCCCGTGACACAAATATTGTCCTATCCTGACCATACATCAATGGAAAGCTTATTTATTCAGCTTTCAGATGATGTATAAATCTCAATTTCGAAAAATGTACCCTTATGACTGGTTTTGTGGTCCAGGGTCACATATTGCTCCATGTACTGGGCAATCTCATAAGGACATTTTTGGATATTATGAACTGACCAGAAGCTTCTTTTGTGTTACACATGAAAAAAAAAAAATCCTACAGATTTTGAAGAATATGAAGTTAAGCGGGTAACCTCAAAGTAAAGCAATGGAATCCTTCGAATCCAGCATCAGAGAGTTGTTATAGTGCTATCAGGATAAAATTACTAGAGTAACGTTTCCTCTTGAGAGAGTGCCGTCATGTATCATGGCATTGAACCTTCCTTAAATGTCCATGTGAGAATACAGTTAAGGTTCAATAGCGCTAAAATAACTTATTTGATCTTGCCCTTCAGATGACTGGGCAGCCACCGGGAGCGACGCTGAGTGTCAATGCTAAAGAGATGACCTAGATGCTAAAAAAAGCAAAGGTGCTCGTTGACTGTCAGTCTGAATTTAATGCTCAGTTAGACTGTGCTTTGAGACTCTGTGCTGATTTGTAGGGCTTCGCAAAGTTTTAGTCCATTATGTTAATAGCGAGCTACAAAAGTACCCCGGGCAGTGCAGCTAATTGTCATCATGACAATTTTAACATTAGCATCCCTTGGGCTAATTTAGCTACTTCTTATGCTTTGGATTATTGAGCTAATGCCAGTTAGGATCATGCACAATAAGTGCTTTAAATCTACAGAAATCATGAGGTTTTTAAAAGAAACTTCCCTGATTGTTGATGTAGGAAATTAATACCGCAGAGTGAGAAAAGTTCAGTGACTGACTGGCAGAATACAAGCTTTTGTCATTTATTCATTTGAAATAAACAAACCGCCGCACAGCCAACTGGCTTCCTCTCTCATTTGCAATGGAGATTGTGCTTGCCTCTTTGAAAGGCCTTAGCTCACTTCATCCTTGTCACAGAATTGGCTCCCATACCCAGGGTTCCCTCCTGAAGCACATGTTTTCACGATGTCAAGAAAATTGAATCACCCTGCAGTGTATATTCAAAGCATATCAGAGGTGTCGGGTTATAAAGGCTGCTATTTGACTGGACACGTATTTAGTGTCTAATGCCATACCTCAGTTAACTGCCAGCGGCCACTGACATTTTAGAAGTTGCATGCATACGAGAAAAGTAACTAAAGTCAAAACTTCTGTGTTTATATAAACTTAAATACTGTAATTCACCTAAAAATAAAAATAGTCATAATTTATTCAAAAACCCATACACTTACTTTCCCAACAAAAGCTCATTGGAAAAATATGATTCTGTATACATTTTTGCAAAGCTACAAATACAATTCATTGGAGTTTCCAGCTGAAATTAACACTAGTAGCAGTAAAACACCAACAAATGTTAATTCCTTTTAACACAAATTATGATTACAGGATCAATAATAATAAAGACTTATTTTTACACATTTCCATGGTTCCATTACACACCATAATGTATTATTTGTAAACTAATACATTTTCAATTTGCATTATACATATGCAGCTTCTAACATAGTAAAATTGCACAGTAGCCGACCCGGTAGAGCACTGCATTTATTGCGGCATGCTCTTAGAAACAAGCTCAAATGGCATGGTTGCTTTAGCAAACTTTTTTAACACTATCAGTTAGGTTTAGTGTAGGTGCTCCATTATTTTCAAACGTGATAGAGCATTAACCTATTAGCGCCACTTACTGGACATTTGGTTTCCACATTGTCACAATACATGCAGCAACCAACGTAATTCAATGTTGCCACATTCATCTGTTTCAAAGAAAATGAAATGCACTTTTGCCGCCACTCATTGCACATTTCACTTTGTAGGTTCTGAGAACATTTCAGATTCCGATGAGCCTGGGTTCTCCTTTCCTCTGTGGAACACACACACAAAAAAAATATGTTTTGAAGGATATTCACACAGTTTTTTTTTTACCATAAAAGAACAATTCACAGATATCAGACTCCAATAATGACAACATGTGACATGTTTGATATATTACAACTTATCTAAGGTCATACGGTATCTTTCTATGATCAACAGACTAAAAATGATTCACTGATAATCCACCTCTCCAATGAAACACTTCAACCTTATCAGCTAAAATCACACTTGCATTTAGATTCAGACATGGCATGTTGACACATCGCACCAAGTTAGACACCAAACTACGTTGGTTGTCAAAAAAGTTACAACTAAATGAGACAAGCCAGTTTGAACATAAAACTTGGCAGCTGCAGACAACACAAAACTTCAGTATGATTTCAAACAAGTTTTATACTTTTAGTTATATTTTTTTCTTCCTTGGGCTATTTGGAGCTTGACAGTGATAACCATAATGAATTGTTGCATTGAAAAGAACTGTGTGAAAAAAAAAGAAAAAAAAAACACTGAAGGAACTAAATTTTCTAAACTAATTTCTACACTTTAAAAAAAATACACTGGAGATTTGGCAGTTGTGAATGGGGCACATTTTCATTTTCGTTTAACAGTTCTATTAATTTGATCTGTGATATTTCATAATAACGTAACATAACATGCACACTGTGTTCAGTTCAAAGAGTGCAAAAATGAAATACACAAATATAAAGGAGTATAAAATGCCTACAAGCTATATGGTCAGGTGTATGATCTAACCATGATCCCTTTCTTCCCATTTTTCCTCACATTACACCAGGCGGATTGTCTCTTGGCCCCAGCAGCCCACTAACTAAAAAGAAGTTCGGGGCAAGCGATAGGAGTTAGCGAACATGCACTTTCTGCACTGTCAGAACCAATCAGTGTCTGTGCAGTTAATGGAGAACACAAAACCTGTTTAAAAGCTACATTTACCACTTGGCTGATTCCATTACATTGTGTAATTTCCAGGTGTCACATTTCCCCTCCACATGTCTGTCTCAATGCTCACCCAAGCAGCCCCTGATTAGTTAGACTCTACTGACTTCCCAAATCCGCCTGAACCTCAGCGGGAGAAACCCACCAGCAATCCTGGAGAGCGCATGAAAAGCCTTGTTTTTCTCACATCTACCATTGTTTGATCTATATTTCTTGACGCATAAATGGAAAGTGGAAACTTTGCCAGTGGAATTGGACATACAAAGCCACAAATAATTTTTGCTGATATACTTTTTTGCAATTGGAATCTAGACTAATTACTACAAAGAATGCCAGTTGGCAAGAAAAATCGCAAAAAAATAGATATCTTTAATATATCAATTGTTCCTTCTAGACAACAGCGTGATTCAAAAGAGAGCGAATTGTGACTTCTGAATCTCAAATTCACGCCTCCGAAAAGGTCTCCAGTGAACTCGCATGTGTTTCTAGAAAGATCTAAATAACATCTCAAAGGAAGCTCAAATTTGCCAAGTTCATGAAGTATGCAATTAAAAGTCAGATATGTCAATGTGAACTCAAATATTTCAAATGTGTGTCATATCAAATGATTTGAGCTTTATATTCTTACTGCATGTCAACTAATTTTTCATATGTGTATTTTTTTAAACACCTGAGAAAAAAAAAGTGATAAATTAGTCATGGTAATATGCCTTTCCATTACTTTAATTAATCTTTTTAAGTTATATAAGACTATTTTTTAAGTCTGTTTAATATAATTTAGGTTAAAAACACTTGTATAGCCAATTTGATTGTATTTAAACAGTTAAGGCAGCTGAATTTAAGTTTTTAAGTTGAAGTATAAGTGGTTCATTTTTTTACAGACTTACAGTGCACCTGAAATATGAAAGAGCAATATCTGCACGATGACATTTTACCTAGGGGCAGCTAATGTGTGATTGTATCTCAGATCATCAGCATCAAAATCCTACATGTTTATACTGCGCAACTGATGATTAATTTAGACAAACAACAGTCGGAGTGCATTTACAATTACTCAGCAGCATTCCACAGTCATGCTCCCTGACTTGGAGAGGTTGGACAGAGATGCTTTACATTTTGTCATGCCACATCGCTTCAGAAACAAGCAAAAGTTTGAATTTCAGGTTAAGATTGTTTCACCAGCACCATCTGTTTAGGCGAGCAGTAAGCCATTCTTCGTTCACTATAGTTACCTTCTTTTCTGAGAGGAGGGAGGATTTTTAGGTTTAATCAGTGGAGGTCTGTGACGTGCGGGTTGGAAATCAATTCCCTGTAAGGATACAATCAAGTGGATTGTTTGATTTGTGGTATCCCCCACTTGGCCAAGCCCATCAAGACCTTCAGAACAAATGAGGAGCAGCCGTTTGACCTGCAGGCCGAGCCCTTTGAATAGATTTAACCCTATTGATCCCACAATTTTTATTTCTCTTTGGACAAACATATAGGGCCAATGATGATGTCTTTTTTTTTTACCCACTTTATTTTAAGTGTCTTTAACAATCTATGTGCTATGTGCTTATTTAAAATTAATTATTTGGCACAATGCAATTACTGTGACCATACATGTTTTACATTACTTTATATTTACTTATATACCTTCCTGTAGTTATATATGTAATTTGTTTATGTACTTACATCTAACTTGCCCCTCACTTTAACCATATCCCACCTCAATAGCAGCAAAAGTGTTGTGCAATTCAGTATGAGTTACACTTTTTTTTTTAAGTGTCCTTGTTACAGTGTTAATTATACATTTAAGTACTGAGTAATATTAATTAACTACATGTACTAACTATATGGTTGGGGTTAGGATTAGGGTTACTTGCATGTGATGATGCATCCAATTTTTCCAAATCCCTTTGACCTAAAATATTTACTTCTTTATTATAATAAATGATAATTGTCACATGGCATGGAGATAAACATCTTTTTTTGTAAGTGTTTTATAAGAATGGTTTTTATTTTAAAAATATTTTAAGTTTGCATTGTTATTTCATTATTATTACACAGTCCACACAACTCGAGAACTGTGAAATGTACTGTGCATTCGCAACAGAACTAAGAGCTGAGAGTTTCAGACGCTGGCTCATCGATGCTCAGGGCAGGCGGCTAATGGCCACATGGATTTAAGTATGGGTAATCATTGATATTGAACAGCCGCCGTGATACATGGCATTCCCAGCTGGAACCCAAGCAGACAAAGGCAATTAAATCCAACATAAAGAGCAACATACAGGAAATCCGACATTAGGGAAACCACTGATGGCTTTTCATCAACCTTATTTATAATTGTATTTTAAACATTAGATCCAGAGCGACTTACATTACATCCAAGCTATTCATTTTATCATTGTATGCATTTATAAAGTGTGCTGTCTCTCTAGATTTTAATTGTGGCCAAATTACAAAATCACGATGCATCACAATGTCCACATAAGCAAAGGTTTGAGAGTGAAAATTATATTTAATTTTAAAAATGTGTATTTTTCCTTTGTGAAAAAAGTACACTTTAGCATACTTTAAAGAGTACTTATCACAATAGTATATATATATATATATATATATTATATAGTATATTTTAAATAATATACTTTAAAATAATACATTTAAAAGTGCAAATTTTATGTATTTTTTTGCACCTTTAATTGCATTATTTGTTGTTGTTTTTTAATCCACTTAAGTATAACTTTGTAATTTCATAAATACTTCTATTGTGTATGAAATATGGATAAAGTGTACTGCTGAATACACCAAAAACCTTTTATTGAAAACTAAAATATAAAATATGTAAAAAAAAAAAACGTAAATCTGTATGGCACATGTCTAAATATATTTTTAATTACACATTTGGAATGATGAATTTACGTTATTATGTAATTTCAAATAATCCAAATTTACGTAATACGTTATTACGTTAATTTTAAATGTAATATCGAATAACATGGTTCAAATTAAAAGCAAGCATTTTTTTTTTCACAAGGGTTTACTCATTCACTACAGTTTTATTCAGTGAACATACAGTATACCAATTTCAATCCCAACATCGAACAGAACAAAATTCAAATGCGCGTCAGCTATTGATTAATTATAAAACAGGCCACTGTAGCACCTCAGCATCTGTCTGTAATTATGTCTGTAGGATTTGACTGACAGACCAGAGCTAGTTAGAGGTTACTGAAGTCTATCAGCACTTTTAAGTTTGTCTCTCTCATTGTAGTCCCTTTGCCTGGCGATGTGAGCGCCACGCTCTTTACATCTGTTTCTTTTAACAGACAGAGTAGGGTGGCACGTTTACTGATCCCCACAGGAGGCTGATTCACATTGAGAAACAGAAAACCTCCTTAACAAAGCTGGCTCTCCCCAGCAATAACGGCAGACTAATAAAGAGCGAGCGTCAGAAGAAAGCGGAGGGGGACTTTGCTAGCTTTTATTGCTGCCGATCTCCTCTGGTGCAAATTGCAGGTCAAACAGGTTGATTTGCAGGTTGACCCGTCCCTCCCGGCTGACGCCTAAAGCATACTGCTGGGAAAGTATATTAAACATACTCAACAGGCCCCTGGTGGTTACCTACCTTTATTTGTAGTTAAAATGCTGCCAGCCTGAAAATTAATGTCTATCACAAGCTAATTAATCCTTCAGAGACCAACAATCAAATTCCACTGGATATTAAAGAAATTTGTATTCACATGACAGTTTCTTTGTGTTTAAATTGCCATATATATATATATGAGCCACTAATCCCTCTTAGATCTCTAAAACTTGTTTCTGAAAAAATGACACAGTATAAAGAAAAGCAAAATAGACAGTTAAAGGTAATCACAACAGTTTAGTCCTAAATGGCAGAAAGTAGTCCAATGACGATGTGTTGCAGTTGCAGTCCTCTCTAGCGAAATACAATAGTTTTGAAGGAGGAGCCACAGAGTAAAAATTAAGTTGTTAATCACTGAAAATCTTATGCTGTGAATAAGATTTATCCTCGGTGAAGGTGTGCATGTCTCATTCAAAGGTGCATCACCTAAAACATGATTCCTACACCTGTATCATTTGTGGTGTTTTTTATTTGTTTTTTAGTCACCGCATATTTACTACGTCCCACAGCTAATAAAATAAATATAACATGATAATGATAAATGATTGCAGCAATTGTATTTATTTTAATATTTTATTGTGTAGTCTTGTTAGAAATGATGAAATTCTTTGAAACAAGTTGGCACCAGGAGTCACACAGAACAGAATGAAATGTTTGTCTAATTACAAATTAAGTATTTGGGTCAACTGGTAAACAAGTGCAAATGAAAATATTATCTCATTGATCATAAATACAATCAAATCAGCCAATTAATTTCATTAAATAAAATAATAATAATAATAACTAATAAATATCCATAGCTTAAACAAGAACTCATGAACAAGTTGTTCATATGTTTTAGATGATGTCAATATGTCAGTAGTTAGCGTCTATGCAAACTTAAAGCTGCAGTCTGTAACTTTTTTTTTTTGGTTAAAAATGATACGAAATAAATTTTTGAGAAAGTAAATAACCAACCAGTTTTCAAAACTATCGCCTTGCTTTAGTCCGATTCACAACGGTAAGCTTATAATAATGTTTTCTAATTTGAGTGGTACTGGTAGGAATTCACGGGAAATTCTAGCATGGCGCTGCGTCGTTACGTCACGTCTGTAAACATAAAGAAGGCGTCTCGGCTAGTATGCTATATCACATGTGATGCTGCAGGTGACAGATCGTTTATAGCCTTTTCTCACAGCAGCTGGAATAATTCAATTTATCATTTTCATGGCGGATTGTAATCCAAAAAGGATTATGTGTTTATGAAATGTAAGTGACTGAAATTAGATTATATTCCAGTTTTAAATGTGCATCTGATTACAGATAGCCTACATGGTATTACACACGTTTTGTATTGCAAAGAGAACCAGTTCTAAGAAAGAAAAAAAATATTTTTGGGTTAAAATAATTTCTTTATATTAAATTCAAATGGTATGACAATTAGAGATTAGACTGTACAGAAATTGAAATCTACATCTAATGCTAATACACACTACATACACACAGTCACGCAATGCTGATGTTGTTAACATGAACAATTTGAGAACAAAGTAACAGTAATAATAATTAGCACTTTTTGATGGGATATGAGCCAACCGATCATTAGATTGAATCACCATTGTATAGCACAATTTATTTCTAATGCTGTTTTCCTCATTTGGTCAGAACAAATGTGTCAAGACTTGTTACTTACTCGTTCGGATGACAATATCCATTGAAAATTATAATTTGGGTCATATACTCGGCAAGAATCTGAAGTACAGTGAATATCCACACCGGTGTGGTGACTGACAGTCACACAAGTTACTTCTCAAAACATTAGATTCATCCGCGCTGGAGCCATGCCGGTGCACAACCCACGTTAAGAAAATAATTCCGCAAATAAGTGCAGTTGCAGGTTTCAAACAGAGATAGCGACAAAGAGGCAAAACTTACAGACTGCAGCTTTAAGTAAATGTACAGTATGTGTGGTTTAACCATATTTTACATGAAATAGCCAAAATAATACACATTCTTATATTATTGTATAACATATTTTTCTCCATCTATGCAGCTTTGGTGATGTCAGGAGAAAAGTGAGTGAAGAACTTTTTTTTTTTTTTTTACAGTTGCATATACTGATGAATGTATAATAGGATGCAAATTTTGCATTGAAAAAAAATATGATTAAAAGGGCAGATTGTTGCGTTTCTTTGTACAATACTATGTTATCATCTCAAAATGCTTTTACCATAGTGTGTGATTTGTAAAATAATACATGTAAAAGTGTGTATCACCTAACCAGCAAAGTAAACTTGCTCGGTAGCTCACCCGGTACAGCATTTACAACGAGGTAAAATATTGAGCAAATACGTTTTTCTCACACATATTCTTTCGTTAACATTATTGGTTACGTTTGGGGTAGAATTTAGTGTATGTTATTTTTTTAACATGATAGAGCAGCACACTCACCAGACATTTCACATTGAAACTACCTTGAAATATGCAAAAAAAAAAACAACGTTATATCATTTTTGCAAAAATGTTGCCACAAGCACATATTTTTTATGAGCCTGGGTTAGATTTTGATTCATGTTGTCTGCGAGTGTGTTACATTGGCTGGATTCAGTATGAACAGCACTGGTGCCCTAAGGTTTCAACTCATTGAATGAACCGCTGGCATTCATCTTCCCGTGGGAACACCACTGGACACTGGCCCAAAAGCTTGATTTACATTGACAAAGTATGATAAATGACTGGAGTCTATATCCTCGAGCTACTTTCACTCTTGTAAATACAGCCAAACAACAGAGGCTCCTCTTAATGGTATTTATTGCCTTAGCGCTTATATATGAGTGCATGCATACCCAGCGGGCTGAAATGAATATTCATATGCACTGAGAGCACATATTCATCACTGAATGTGTAACTTGGCATGTATCTCTGCTGCCCCCTAATTGAATCAGTTGGCCTCAATGTGGAAACACAGCAACATTAGGGCCATTTAGAGCAACGTATGGCTTTCAGAAGCAAACCTCATTTCCTAAATGTGACACATGCACCACATTTATCTGTTTGCTTTCAGAGAGAAAAAAAAATGCTTATAGTCTGGAATGGGCAAATTCATTGATATATTTGGGGTTTTCTAAATCTGCTTTCCATCATTAATGAACACTAGGCTATGATTATAATAATTCCTGATTTTATTATGACCATTATTTAACGGCCACAAAAAGCATGTCTTAAAGCAGGTGGTATTTTGCACTGATCTTGTTAGATTGCGCTGGTCATTATGGAAATGATCTGGCTGCGTCTGTTTTCACATGCAAAATGTTCCTCTTCCATTGGCACTTTTATGGAATTGTGCTCTAACGCTAATTTGCCCTGTTTAGTAAATCTGGCCCTTACAATCTTAGGTGATGCCATTAATGGTGCTGTTTTTTTTTTTTTTTTTTAAATATGCTGTTTTTAGGACCCAACAGTTCTAGTTTTAGACTGTTTTTATTTATGTTTTAGACTGTTTTTATTGATTGACTGTTTAACCTTTTTAATGCTCTTAAACACTACTTATTTACACATTTTGCATGTAGCTTTTAAATATATCATTGGATGCCAATTTTGTTTTCACACCATGGTGTAATTCTCCATATGACCTTTAGGGTCTGTTATTCTGAATGGTAATTCAAATAAGAATTAAAATGTGTTCATGAGGGGTTGATTCGATATGTTGCATTACTGAAAACTCTCCTAAAAAATAAAATGATTTCTGTAAATCCAGTAGTCAATTTTCGAATTGCAAGTATTTTTCTGGAATCTGGTTTACAAATCCAGATTGCATGTAATCAGTTTTTAAAAAATATTGTACAATGCAGGTGATTTTCTGCAATGTGGCTATAGCATAAGTGTGTACGCATGTGCGTGTTTATATACTGTAGTTGTGTTTGTAAGTCATTTGTCTGTCAGTTTGAGGCATTATTGCTGTATTAAATCCTGCAGTTAATGACAGTTCTACTCTAATGGCAGCCCAGTGTAGTGCGGAGAGTGACAGGTCAGTGGGCGTCAAACTCCTCCTCCCACTTCAAATTGAGTCGAAAGACGCTCTGGCAGACGGCTTGACACCCCGCGTGCCAGAGGGTTCCCTGTTGTGCGAGCTGAAACATTATTCACTACATTCATCAAGCTAACATTGCACAGGTTGTTAGGCAGGAAATTTCCATTTCCAAAGCTGCATCGTTTTCAACGTGGTAAACACCCCTTCACGAGCCACAACTTCTCGGATGTCGCCTCCATCAACGATTTATCTTCCTGACACAGGCCTCTCTGAAGTCTCTGGCAGACGTTCAGCCAGCACACGGCGCGTGGCTACGGGAACGCTCACAAATCCGTATTACAAATCAGAGCAGGATAAAGACAGACTATTTTTAGAGCGCACAAGGGTTTGCTTTTTCTTTGATTGGAGCATTTGGAGACATCTTGTGTGGAGACGATGGTATCACTTTCCTTGCTGATCAGGAATCTGTCAGAGCGGAGAGGTCTCAGAATCATTTTTAGCTCTCATGCAGATGTTCGTTCTTTCACCTTCAGTTGCAGCATTTTAAGAGAGTTTGCTTCAGTTCTGCTGCAACGGTTGGCTAAATTAAGCCTGATATTGGCTCTGTAATTAAATCAATAGTGAGACATGAGGAGGGCCGTTACCTTTGTTTCTTTAAAGGCTTAGCCAATCACACCCAGAAGTTAATGTAAACGGGAGCACCAATATAGTGCAATGTTTTTTTTTATTATTATTAATTAATTGTATTATTATTGTTAGTAGTAGTAGTAGTAGTAGTATTGTTGTTGTTTGTTTGTTTCAATTAAACTGAGAACTGTGAAAGCTTTTTTTTAATGTTTTCATTGTTAATCATGATAAATGACAGTTGTAGCAATAATATGACATTAAGGGCCAGATTTACTAAACTGGGCAAATTAGTGCAATTCACAAATTAAAGAACACAGGCGCAACATTCCTTTTACCAATCGACAAACGCAATATATCAAGCGCAGCACAAATTAGCGTAGTCGCAAATAAGCAGAGCCGATGCAGATGATATGTTCGGATAATGTGTTCTTCTGGTATTCCAAATAAATTAATGCATGTGGAAAAAATTTACTTCCTTCTACCACGCACTGTCTGTTCTCTGTGGTGCTTCCTACTAGCAACAACAATTGCAGCCATCTCAAGTGCAAAATAGTTTAAAGGGGTCATCGGATGCAACTTTTACAAGTTGTTTGAACTGAAATGTGTGTTGGCAATGTGTGTACACAACCACCCTATAATGATAAAGATCCACCCAGTTTTTATTTATTTTTTTATTTTTTTAATTTCGTTAAATAATTTCCCCTTTCTCATGTCAAACCATTCTCAGATGCCTGTCTCACAGACCAAGGCCCCTCCCACGATTATTGATTGACACTAACATTTTACCTTAGACCCGCCCTGAGTGAGCTGTCATCAGTCCGCCATTGTTTCACCGCCGGAGCAGATGTAGACAAGAATGGCTCTTAAGCGATTGAGGTGTTCTGTTGTTGGATGTAATAATGAACATAGCAGTCGTCATTTACTCCTGACATCTGAGCCGCTGAAAACGCAGTGGATTACTTTTGTTTCTGAAGAGAACGCGCTGATCCCCGATCTACCTAAATGCGTTTATGTTCGCACTAATCATTCGTGATCCAGCGTCACCTCCAGAAGAAGTGAGTATAAGGTTATTTTATGAATCTTTGCATATCACCTTTCCTAATAACGTGCTAGTTAGCAAGTTCCGGGGCTAAAGTAAACAGTCTCATGAGAACGGCTCGTCACCCCAAGGAAGAGAGGGGCGGGATAAGCAGAGCTCATTAGCATTTAAAGGAACATGCACTAAAATGGGTTGCTGAAAACAGAGCGGATTTTGACAAGGTAAAATGGGTGTTGTTTTACACTACCATTGAGAAATTTGAACCAAAGTATGTTATAGACTTTTCATTAAGACCCTAAAGAATCATATCAACTTGTGGAAAATGGGCATCCGATGACCCCTTTAAAATTTACTAACAGATTTACTAACAGCTTGCGCCAGCACAAACCATCTTTTAGTGTTAAAATAGTCAGGATTTACTAAAGATGTCCAGAGAAGAATTTGTTATTTTTGCGCCTGACCTTATTGAATATGCATTTGTAGGAGTTTCCCTTTCAGATGCAAAATTTATGGGAGGAGAGTATTAAAATGAATCATACAACGCAATTTACTAACATTTGCTCTAGTCAAATTACTGGTATTTGCACCATAATTTAACGCCCAAAAAAAGGAGGCAGTAATGATCTGGCTGCGTCTGTGTTCTTTAATGTGCGCATTGATAGTAAATCACCTGCAGAATTTTCTCCTCCCATCAGTGCTTTTATGTAATTGTGCTCTAAATCGAATTTGCCCTGTTTAGTAAATCTGGCCCTAAGACTTTGTGGGCATTAAATAATGGTGCAAATACCAGAAATTTGATGACCGCAAATGTTCATAAATCGCGTTGCATGATTCATGAAAGGGAAACTCCTACAAATGCATATTTAATGAGGTCAGGCGCAAAAATAACTGTGCCCATGCATTTTCAGCGCTAATTCTTCACTGTGTGTCTTTAGTAAATCCTGACAGTACTATTTTAATACCAAAAGACGGTTTGCAATATTTAGGATTTACTATTTCTACACTGTTCACTCAGAATTTTTTTGGTAAATTTTACAATTAAAAATAAATTTAAAATGACATTGAAATAAACATGAAATCTTGAAGAACAAAGACTGAAAAAAGTTCAAACTCTAATTATCTTACAACTTTGAAAAATCAAAGATTGTAGATGACTAATCAAATTTTAAGAAATTCCTCTGTTATACATAGAGTCAGAAGATTCTCTGCAGAAGATGCAAAAGATGCTCCGCGGAATTGTATTTAGTCACACTAAACATGGTAATTGGGTTTTGTTCATGTAAGCTTGAGTTCATGCTCACAATAGGCAAAGCGAAAGAGAGACATGCCAGAATTTTCAAATTCATTACAATATAGATATAGGCATATACAACAGACTGTTTATGGTTTTCAAGCAATGTATCAACTTTGTGCTTTAAGCTGCTTTCTGACTCACAAGATCCCTACACAGAGTTCACGATGAACATGAATATGCAAATAAGTCCCCGCCTCGATCCATTCGCACCATCTCGGACTGTCTGCTCTACTTTCACTCACTTAACTGAAGCATTAAACGCTACACAATGGCAAGTGCCAGTGTTAGATTATTTCAGCCATATTTTAACTAAAAACTGAAAAAGAGGAAGAGTGACTTATACAGGGTCATCTTCATGTCCATGTATCAGAAAGGTAATGCATTTTATGTATCAATCTCTATTTATTCACAGATGACTTAATCAATTATCTTATATGGTTTCTTTGTAGCTTCTCATATGATTATATATATATATATATATATATATATGTATGTATGTATGTATGTATATATGTACTATAGATAGATAGATAGATAGATATCTGTAAATCACAGCCTGGTTTCCTTGACCATTACCGTATCTGCTTATCTCTCTCTAAGTGATGTGTGTGCTGCTGGTGATTGTAAAGTGGTCTTTTTCTCTCATCAGGGCCTCTTGAGTTCAGGCAATCAACAATGGCCCTTACCTGTGTTACCTGTCCCATTTCCATAGCAACTATCCTCTCTTGATCAAACTCCTATTCATCGAATGACACTCCAGTGACCTATTAGTGCATCAGTGAAATACGGCCTTCTGGGTAAAAAGTAGTAATGACACTTAAACATGTCCACTTTATTGGCTTCAGTCACTCTAACATAGTGAAACTGAGTGGGTTCTATACAGAAACCATCAACTGTGTGTTTATGTTGTGTAATTCATTGTATTGCGCTGTGATGGAGTTTTGCCTTGAATATTGGAGTAGATTTTTTTTTTTCTTTTACATTAATACAAAAAAAATTATTTCAAATAAATTCTGTTCTTTTGAAGATTGTATGCAGCAAATAGTTCTGAAAAAAAAAAGATGTATCATGTTTTTCACAAAAAAAAATATTAAGTGACAACAATGTAGTTTTCTTGAGCATTGAATTTCTGAAGGATCATGTGACACTGAATAATGGAGTAATGATGTTGAAAATTCAGCTTTTATCACTAGAATATATTTAATTTGTATTTATATTCACATAGAAAAGAGTTATTTTAACTTATAATAATATTTCACTTTTTTATTTTCTTTTTTTTTTTGGTATGTGGAGACTTAAAAGACTTCTTGCAAAAAAAAAAAAAGTTGTATTTATAATTAAAATATATTCTGATCATACACTTAGCATCCAGGGATTGAAATTAACTTTTTCACTCGCCAGCCAATTTGGCTACTAAATTTTTAAGTTACCGGCCATTCATAACTTCTACTAGCTAAAAAAAAAAAAAAAAAAAAGACAGAAATACACCAACAGTTTGAGGCTGTCTACACTGGGCGTGACAAAGCGACCGTTGCAAATCATTTTGTCAGTACTAGGGGTGTGCGATATTGACAAAAAATTATATCTCAATTTTATTTATATTTTATCGATAAAGATAATTAGATGATATTTTGCTGAGTGTGTTATTGTGCTGATATCTTAAGGACTACCATGGACAGCTGACTCCTAAAGTTTTTGATATATTTCATATTCTGTGGTCAGTTCACAGCAGTGATAGAAATTAATCTTTTCCAATAAGTTTGCTTATTGATGCTTACCTTTTATGGGCATTTTTACCTTTATAAATCAATTTTTTACATTTAATCAGGCAATTATAACAATACTACATTTAGGCTGTTACTAAACAAATGAAATCAGTATCAATAAAATTAATCTTTGCAGAAGTAGCATATGAAGTGGCATTTAGATGCATTTATACGTTAATGCAGCTTAGAGGGACATGGAATGCTTTAAACTGCAGTTACAAATGCATAAATAATGTTT